>NC_142146.1:1040000-1162500 GCF_024610735.1 Ursus americanus
CCTAATCCTAACCCTAACCATAACCCTAAACCAAACCCTAACCCTAAACTGACCCTAACCCTAACCCTAAACCTAACCCTAACCCTAACCCTAACCTGACCGATACCCCAACCCTATACCTAACCCTAACCCTAACCGTAACCCTAACCCTAACCCTAACCCGAGCCCAAACACTAACCCTAACCCTAACCCTATCCCTAACCTGAAACCTAACCCTAACCCCAAGCCTAATCCGAAACCGAACGCTAACCCTAACCCTAACCCTAACCCTAAAACCTCACCCTAACCCTAACCCGAACCCTAAACCTAACCCTAACCCTACTCGGAACACTAACCCTAACCCTAACCCGAAACCTAACCCGATCCCTAACCCTAACCCTAACCTGAACGTGAACCCGAACCCTAACCTGAACCCGAAACCTAACCCTAACCCTCAACCAAACCTAACCCTAACCCTAACCCAAACCCGAACCCTAAGAGGAACGCTAACCCTAACCCGAACCCTTACCCGAATCCGAACCGTAACCCTAACCCTAACCTGAACTCGAACCCTAACCTGAACCCTAACACTAAACCTAACCCGAAACCAAACCAAAACCCTAACCCTAACTCAAACACTAAACCTACCCCTAACCGTAAACTGAACCCTAACCCTAACACGTACCCTCACGCGTACCCTAAACCGAACCCTAACCCAAACCCGAACCCGAACCGTAACCCTAACCATAACCCGAACTCGAACCCTAACCTGAACCCTAACCCTAACCCTAACCCGAAACCAAACCCAAACCCTAACGCTAACCCGAACCCTAACCCTAACCCTAACCCTAACCCGAACCTGAACCCTAACCATAACCCTAAACCTAACCCGAACCCAAACCCTGAACCTCACCCTAACCCTAAACCGAACTGTAACCCTAACCCTAACCCTAACCCTAACGCTAACCCGAACCCTAACCCTAACCCTAACCCGAACCCGAACACTAACCCAAACCTTAACACTAACCCTATCCCTAACCTTAACACTAACCCTAACCCAAAGCCTAACCAGAACCCGAACCCTAACCCTAACCCTAACCCTAACACTAACCCTAAACCCTGACCCTAACCCTAACTCTAACCCAAACCCTACGCCTAACCCTAACCCTAACCCTAACCTTAACCCTAACCCGAACCCTAACCCGATCCCTAACCCTAACCCTAACCTGAACGTGAACACAAACCCTAACCCTAACCCTAACCGAACCCTAACCCTAACCCTAACCCTAACCCTAACCCTAACCTGAAACCTAACCCTAACCCTAAACCAAACCTAACCCTAACCCTAACCCTAACCCTAACCCTAACCCTAACCCTAACCCGAACCCTTACCCGAATCCGAACCGTAACCCTAACCCTAACCTGAACTCGAACCCTAACCTGAACCCTAACACTAAACCTAACCCGAAACCAAACCAAAACCCTAACCGTAACTCAAACACTAACCCTACCCCTAACCGTAAACTGAACCCTAACCCTAACACGTACCCTCGCCCGTACCCTAAACCGAACCCTAACCCGAACCCGAACCGTAACCCTAACCATAACCCGAACTCGAACCCTAACCTGAACCCTAACCCTAACCCTAACCCGAAACCAAACCCAAACCCTAACGCTAACCCGAACCCTAACCCTACCCCTAACCCTAAACCGAACCCTAACCGGAACCCTAACCCTAACCCTAACCCTAACCCTAACCCGAACCTGAACCCTAACCATAACCTTAACCTAACCCGAACCCAAACCCTAAACCTCACCCTAACCCTAAACCGAACCGTAACCCTAACCCTAACCCTAACCCTAACCCGAACCCGAACACTACCCCAAACCCTAACGCTAACCCTATCCCTAACCTTAACACTAACCCTAACCCAAAGCCTAACCAGAACCCGAACCCTAACCCTAACCCTAACCCTAACACTAACCTTAAACCCTGACCCTAACCCTAACTCTAACCCTAACCCTACGCCTAAACCTAACCCGAACCCGAACCCAAAACCGAACCCGCACCCTAACCCGAACCCTAACCCTAACCCTAACCCTAACCCTAACCTGAACCCTAACCCTAACCCGAACCCTAAACCTACCCCGAACCCTAACCCGAACCCTAACCCAAACCCTAACCGTAACCCTAACCCGAACCCTAACCCTAACCCGAACCCGAACCCGAATCCTAACCCTAACCCTAACCCAAACCTAACCCTAACCCTAAACCTAACCCAAAACCTAATCCTAAACCTAGCCCTAAACCTCACCCGAACCCTAACCCGAACCCGAACCAGAACCCTAACCCGAACCCTAACCCTAACTCGAACCCGAATCAAAACCCTAACCCTAACCCAAACCTAACCCTAACCCTAACCCAAACCCGAACCCTAAGAGGAACTCTAACCCTAACCCGAACCCTAACCCGAATCCGAACCGAAACCCTAACCCTAACCTGAACTTGAACCCTAACCTGAACCCTAACACTAACCCTAACCCGAAACCAAACCCAAACCCTAACCCTAACTCGAACACTAACCCTACCCCTAACCGTAAAATGAACCCTAACCCGAACCCTAACCCTAACCCTAACCCTAACCCTAACCCGTACCCAAACCTGAACCCTCAACCGAACACAAACCCTAACCCTAACCCTAACCAAACTCACCCGAACCCTAACCGTAACCCAACCTGAAACCTAACCCTAACCTTAACCTGAACCTAACCCTAACCCTAACACGAACCCAAACCCGAACCCGAACCAAAAATCTAACCCTAACCCGAACCCGAACGCTAACATGAACCCTAAACTGAACCCTAACCCTAACCCAAACCCGAACCCGAACCCTGACCCAAACCCTAACCCTAACCCGAACCCTAACCCGATCCCTAACCCTAACCCTAACCTGAACGCGAACCCGAACCCTAACACTAACCCGAAACCTAACCCTAACCCGAAAATAACCCGAACCCTAACCCTAACCCTAACCGTAACCCTAACACGAACCCGAAACCTAACGTTAACCCTAACCCGAATCCGAAACCTAACCCTAACCCGAACCCGAACACTAACCCGCCCCTAACCCTAACCCAAACCTGAACCGTAACGCGAACCCTAACCCAACCCTTACCCTAACCCTCTCCCTAACCTGAAACCTAACCCTAACCCTAACCCTAACCCTAACCCTCACCAAAACCGAACCCTAACCCTAAACCCAACCCTGAAACTAAACCTAACACTAAACCTAACCCTTAACCGAATCTGAACCCTAACCCTAACCCTAACCCTACCTGAACCCTAACCCTAACCCTAACCCTAACCCTATCCCTAACCTGAAACCTAACCCTAACCCTAACCCTAACCCGAACCCTAACCCTAACCATAACCCTAACCCAAACCCTAACCCTAACCCGACCCTAACCCTAACCATAACCCTCACCCGAACCCTAACCCTAACCCGACCCTAACCCTAACCCTAACCCGAACCCGAACCCTAACCCTAACCCTAACCCTAACTCTAACCCTAACCCTAACCCTAATCCTAACCCTAACCATAACACTAACCCAAACCCTAACCCTAAACCGACCCTATCCCTAACCCTAACCCTAACCCTAACCCTAACCCTAACCCTAACACTAACCCGACCGTTACCCCAACCCTATACCTAACCCTAACCCTAACCCTAACCCAAACCCTAACCCTAACCCACACCAAAACCTAACCCTAACCTTAACCTGAACCCAAACCCCAACCCGAACCCGAAACCTAACCCTAACCCTAAACCTAACCCGACCCCAAACCCTAAACCTCACCCTAACCCTAACCCGAACCGTAACCCTAACCCTAACCCTAACCCTAACCCTAATGCTAACCCGAACCCTAACCCTAACCCGAACCCTTACCCGAATCCGAACCGTAACCCTAACCCTAACCTGAACTCGAACCCTAACCTGAACCCTAACACTAAACCTAACCCGAAACCAAACCAAAACCCTAACCGTAACTCAAACACTAACCCTACCCCTAACCGTAAACTGAACCCTAACCCTAACACGTACCCTCGCCCGTACCCTAAACCGAACCCTAACCCGAACCCGAACCGTAACCCTAACCATAACCCGAACTCGAACCCTAACCTGAACCCTAACCCTAACCCTAACCCGAAACCAAACCCAAACCCTAACGCTAACCCGAACCCTAACCCTACCCCTAACCCTAAACCGAACCCTAACCAGAACCCTAACCCTAACCCTAACCCTAACCCTAACCCGAACCTGAACCCTAACCATAACCTTAACCTAACCCGAACCCAAACCCTAAACCTCACCCTAACCCTAAACCGAACCGTAACCCTAACCCTAACCCTAACCCTAACCCGAACCCGAACACTACCCCAAACCCTAACGCTAACCCTATCCCTAACCTTAACACTAACCCTAACCCAAAGCCTAACCAGAACCCGAACCCTAACCCTAACCCTAACCCTAACACTAACCTTAAACCCTGACCCTAACCCTAACTCTAACCCTAACCCTACGCCTAAACCTAACCCGAACCCGAACCCAAAACCGAACCCGCACCCTAACCCGAACCCTAACCCTAACCCTAACCCTAACCCTAACCTGAACCCTAACCCTAACCCGAACCCTAAACCTACCCCGAACCCTAACCCGAACCCTAACCCAAACCCTAACCGTAACCCTAACCCGAACCCTAACCCTAACCCGAACCCGAACCCGAATCCTAACCCTAACCCTAACCCAAACCTAACCCTAACCCTAAACCTAACCCAAAACCTAATCCTAAACCTAGCCCTAAACCTCACCCGAACCCTAACCCGAACCCGAACCAGAACCCTAACCCGAACCCTAACCCTAACTCGAACCCGAATCAAAACCCTAACCCTAACCCAAACCTAACCCTAACCCTAACCCAAACCCGAACCCTAAGAGGAACTCTAACCCTAAACCGAACCCTAACCCGAATCCGAACCGAAACCCTAACCCTAACCTGAACTTGAACCCTAACCTGAACCCTAACACTAACCCTAACCCGAAACCAAACCCAAACCCTAACCCTAACTCGAACACTAACCCTACCCCTAACCGTAAAATGAACCCTAACCCGAACCCTAACCCTAACCCTAACCCTAACCCTAACCCTAACCCGTACCCAAACCTGAACCCTCAACCGAACACAAACCCTAACCCTAACCCTAACCAAACTCACCCGAACCCTAACCGTAACCCAACCTGAAACCTAACCCTAACCTTAACCTGAACCTAACCCTAACCCTAACACGAACCCAAACCCGAACCCGAACCAAAAATCTAACCCTAACCCGAACCCGAACGCTAACATGAACCCTAAACTGAACCCTAACCCTAACCCAAACCCGAACCCGAACCCTGACCCAAACCCTAACCCTAACCCGAACCCTAACCCGATCCCTAACCCTAACCCTAACCCAAACCCGAACCCGAACCCTGACCCAAACCCTAACCCTAACCCGAACCCTAACCCGATCCCTAACCCTAACCCTAACCTGAACGCGAACCCGAACCCTAACACTAACCCGAAACCTAACCCTAACCCGAACATAACCCGAACCCTAACCCTAACCCTAACCGTAACCCTAACACGAACCCGAAACCTAACGTTAACCCTAACCCGAATCCGAAACCTAACCCTAACCCGAACCCGAACACTAACCCGCCCCTAACCCTAACCCAAACCTGAACCGTAACGCGAACCCTAACCCAACCCTTACCCTAACCCTCTCCCTAACCTGAAACCTAACCCTAACCCTAACCCTAACCCTAACCCTCACCAAAACCGAACCCTAACCCTAAACCCAACCCTGAAACTAAACCTAACACTAAACCTAACCCTTAACCGAATCTGAACCCTAACCCTAACCCTAACCCTACCTGAACCCTAACCCTAACCCTAACCCTAACCCTATCCCTAACCTGAAACCTAACCCTAACCCTAACCCTAACCCGAACCCTAACCCTAACCATAACCCTAACCCAAACCCTAAACCTAACCCGACCCTAACCCTAACCATAACCCTCACCCGAACCCTAACCCTAACCCGACCCTAACCCTAACCCTAACCCGAACCCGAACCCTAACCCTAACCCTAACCCTAACTCTAACCCTAACCCTAACCCTAATCCTAACCCTAACCATAACACTAACCCAAACCCTAACCCTAAACCGACCCTATCCCTAACCCTAACCCTAACCCTAACCCTAACCCTAACCCTAACACTAACCCGACCGTTACCCCAACCCTATACCTAACCCTAACCCTAACCCTAACCCAAACCCTAACCCTAACCCACACCAAAACCTAACCCTAACCTTAACCTGAACCCAAACCCCAACCCGAACCCGAAACCTAACCCTAACCCTAAACCTAACCCGACCCCAAACCCTAAACCTCACCCTAACCCTAACCCGAACCGTAACCCTAACCCTAACCCTAACCCTAACCCTAATGCTAACCCGAACCCTAACCCTAACCCTAACCCTATCCCTAACCTGAACCCTAACCCTAACCCTAAGATTAATCCGAAATCGAACCCTTACCCTAACCCGAACCCTAACCCTAACCCGAACCTAACCCTAACCCCAACCGTAACCCCAACCCTAAGAGGAACCCTAACCCTAACCGGAACCCTAACCTGAACCCTAACCCTAACGCTAACCCTAATCTGAACCTCACCCTACCCTAACCCGAATCTGAAGCCGAAACTGAACCCTAACCCTAACCCTAAACCGAACCCAAATCCTAACCCTAACCCTAACCCTAACCGGAACCCGAATCTGAACACGAAACCGACCCCGAACCTGAACCCTAACCGTAACCCGAAACCTAAACCTAACCGTAGCACTAAACCTCACCCGAACGCTAACCCGAACCCTAACCCTAACCGAACCCTAACCGTAACCCTCACCCGAACCCTAATCCTAATCCTAACCCGAACCCGAATCCAAACCCAAAGCCTAACCCAAACCTAAACCTAACCCTAACCCTAAAACGAACACTAAGAGGAACACTAAACCTAACCCGAACCCTAACCCGATTCCTAACCCTAACCATAACCCTAACCCTAACCCGAACCTGAACCCTCAACCGCACATGAACACTAACCCTAACCCTAACCCTAACCCTAACCCTAAACCTAACACGAACCCAAACCCTAAACCTCACCCTAACCCTAACCCGAACCCTAAACCTAACCCTAACACTACCCCGAACCCTAACCCTAACCCTAACCCGAACCCTAACCTGATCCCTAACCCTAACCCTAACCTGAACGCGAACCCGAACCCTAACCCAAACCCGAAACATAACCCTAACCCAAACCTAACCCTAACCCAAACCCGAACCCTAAGAGGAACTCTAACCCTAACCCGAACCCTAACCCTAACCCAAACCCGAACCGTAACCCGAACCCTAACCCGACCCTTACCCTAACCCTATCCCTAAACTGAACCCTAACCCTAACCCTAAAACTAACCCGAACCCAAACCCTAACCCTAACCGTAAACCCAAAACGAACCCTAAACCTAACCCTACCCCTAAACTGAAACCTAAGCCTAACCCTAACCCTAACCCTAACCCTAACCCTAACCCAAGCCCAAAAACTAACCCTAACCTAACGCTAACCCTATCCCTAACCTTAACCCTATCCCTAACCCTAAGCCTCACCTGAACCCGAACCCTAACTCTAACCCGAACCGTAACCCTAACCCGAACCTAACCCTAACCCCAACCATAACCCCAAACCTAAGAGGAACCCTAACCCTAACCGGAACCCTAACCTGAACCCTAACCCTAACCCTAACCCTAACCTGAACCTCACCCTACCCTAACCCAAATCTGAAGCCGAAATTGAACCCGAACCCTAACCCTAACCCGAACCCAAATCCTAACCAGAACCCTAACCCTAATCGGAAACCTAACCCTGGCCCTAACCCTAAACCTAACCCTAGCCCTAAACCTCACCCGAACCCTAACCCTAACCCTAACCGTAACCCTAACCGGAACCCTAACCCGAACCCGAACCCTAACCCTAACCCTAACCGTAACCCTAACCGGAACCCTAACCCTAACCCTAACCCTAACCCTAGCCCTAAACCTCACACGAACCCTAACCCTAAACCGAACCCTAACACTAACCCTAACCCTACCCTGAACCCTAACCCTCACCCTAACCCTAACCCTAACCCGAACCCTAACCCGAAACCTATCCCTAACCTGAAACCTAACCCTAACCCTAAAACTAACCCTAATCCTAACCCTAACCTGAACCCTAACCCTAACCCTAACCCTAACCCTAACCCGAACCCGAACCTGAACCCTCAACCGAACACAAACCCTAACCCTAACCCTAACCCTAACTCACCCGAACCCTAACACTAACCCAACCTAAAACCTATCCCTAAATTTAACCTGAACCCTAACCCTAACCCTAACCCTAACCCTAACTCTAACCCTCACCCTAACCCTCACCCTTACCCTATCCCGAACCCTAACCCTAACCCGAATACGAACCCTAACCCTAACCCTAACCCTAACCTGAACCCGAACCGTAACCCTAACCCGAAACCTAACCCGAACCCGAATCCTCACCCTAACCCGAACCCTAAACCTAACCCTAACCAGAACCCTAACCCGAACCCTATCCCTAACCCTAACCCTAACCCTTTCCTGAACCTGAACCCGAAACCGAACCCGAAACTGAACCCTAACCGTAACCCGAAACCAAATACTAACCCTAGCCCTAAACCTCACACGAACCCTAACCCTAACCCAAACCCTAACCCTAACCCTAACCCTAACACGAACCCGAACCCTAACCCGAACCCTAATCCTAACACGAACCCGAACCCTAACACGAACCCGAACCCTAAACCGAACGCTAACCGTAACCCTAACCCTAACCCTAACCCTAACCCAAACCCTAACCCTAACCCAAACCTAACCCTAACCCTAACCCTAAACCGAACCCTAAGAGGAACACTAACCCTAACCCGAACCCTAACCCTACCCCTAACCCTAACCCTAACCCGCACCCTAACCCGAACCCTAACCTGAACCCGAACCGTAACCCTAATCCTAACACGAACTCGAACCCTAACCTGAACCCTAACACTAACCCTAAACCGAAACCAAACCCGAACCCTAACCCTAACCCTAACGCTAACCCGAACCCGAAACCAAACCCGAAGCCTGACCCTAACCCTAACCCTAACCCGAACCCTAACCCTACCCGTAACCCTAAACCGAACCCTACCCCTAACCCAAACCCGAACCCTAAACCTAACCCTAACCCGAAACCTAACCCTAACCCTAACGCGAAACCTAACCTTACCCTACCCTAACCCGAACCCGAACCCTAACCATAACTCTAACCCTAACCCTAACCCTAACACGAACCCTAACCCTAACCCGAACCCGAACCCGAACCCGAACCCTAATCCTAACCCGAACCCTAACCCGAACCGGAACCCTAACACGAACCCGAACCCTAAACTGAACCCGAACCCGAACCCTAACCCTAACCCTAACCCGGATCCTAACCCGAACCCTCACCTGAACCCTACCCGAACCCTAACCGGAATCCTAAAACGAACCCGAACCCTAACCCTAACCCCAACCCTAACCCGAACGCTAACCCGAACCCGAAACCTAACCCGAACCCGAACCCTAACGTGAACCCGAACCCAAACCCGAACCCTAACTTGAACCAGAACCCGAACCCGAACCCTAACCCGAACCCGAACCCGAACCCAAACCCAAACCCTAACCCGAACCCTAACCCGAAGCCTAAACTGAACCCGAACCCAAACCCTAACCCTAACCCGAACCCGACCCGAACCCGAACCCGAACCCGAACCCATACCCTAACACGAACCAGAACCCGAACCCGAACCCGAAACCGAACCTGAACCCGAACCCGAAACCGAACCTGAACCCGAACCCTAACCCGAACCCGAACCCTAACCCGAACCCTAACCCAAAAGCACAGAGACGAGGTGAGGGGCTTAGACCATGCCTGGGCAATGTTGTTTCTTACACCTGGGTGTGTGGCATTTTGTTTACCTGGCTACCCCCACTTGGGTTAGGTTTTCCACAGCAAGCACCTATTGTTCCTCAGAAGACGTTTTTGCCCCAGGGGTCTCCGGGCTGTGTTCGTTGGGGTTGAACTCCTGCTAGCAAAACCGCCGGGATGAGGGAAGGGTTCAGACTGTGCCTGGGCCCTGTGGTCTCTTCCAGGTCAGTGTATGGCATTTCCTTCACCTTGCCACAGGCACTTGGGAGCATGTCTGCACGTGGAGAAAGACTTTCCCGTGGGAAGCCGGTTTTTGTCAAACGGGTCCCAGTGCTCTGCTCCTCTCTTTTCACTCCTGCTGCCAGAAGCCCAGGGAGGATGGGAGGGCTTAGAACATGGCTGGGCACTGTGGTTTCTTCCAGAGAATTGGAGGGCATTTGCTTTACCTTGCCACAACCACGTGGGATAGGGTCTGCACCTCAGGAAAACTGTTCCCGTGGGAAGCTGGCTTTTTGCAAAGGGGTCTCTGGGCCGAGGGCCTCAGGTGTCCCTCCGGCTCCCCAAAGCACAGGGACAAGGTGAGGGGCTTAGAACATGCCTGGGCAATGTTGTTTCTTACAACTGGGTGTGTGGCATTTTGTTGAGCTGGCTAACCCCACTTGGGATAGGTTTTCCACAGCAAGCGCCTATTGTTTCTCAGAAGCCGTTTTTGCCTCAGTATTCTCCGGGCTCTGTTCGTTGGGGTTGAACTCCTGCTAGCAAAACCGCCGGGATGAGGGAAGGGTTCAGACTGTGCCTGGGCCCTGTGGTCTCTTCCAGGTCAGTGTATGGCATTTCCTTCCCCTTGCCACAGGCACCTGGGAGCATGTCTGCACGTGGAGAAAGACTTTCCCGTGGGAAGCCGGTTTTTCTCAAAACGGGTCCCAGTGCTCTGCTCCTCTCTTTTCACTCCTGCTGCCAGAAGCCCAGGGAGGATGGGAGGGCTTAGAACATGGCTGGGCACTGTGGTTTCTTCCAGAGAAGTGGAGGGCATTTGCTTTACCTTGCCACAACCACTTGTGAGAGGGTCTGCACCTCAGGAAAACTGTTCCCGTGGGAAGCCTGCTTTTTGCAATGGGTCTCAGGGCCGTGGGCCTCGGCTGTCCCTCCGGCTCCCCAAAGCACAGGGACGAGGTGAGGGGCTTAGACATTGCCTGGGCAATGTTGTTTCTTACACCTGGGTGTGTGGCATAGTTTACCTGGCTACCCCCACTTGGGATAGGTGTTCCACAGCAAGCACCTATTGTTCGTCGGAAGCCGTTTTTGCCCCAGGGGTCTCTGGGCTGTGTTCGTTGGGGTTGAACTCCTGCTAGCAAAACCGCCGGGTTGAGGGAAGGGTTCAGAGAGTGCCTGGGCCCTGTGGTCTCTTCCAGGTCAGTGTATGGCATTTCCTTCCCCTTGCCACAGGCACCTGGGAGCATGTCTGCACGTGGAGAAAGACTATCCCGTGGGAAGCCGGTTTTTGTCAAACGGGTCCCAGTGCTCTGCCCCTCTCTTTTCACTCCTACTGCCAGAAGCCCAGGGAGGATGGGAGGGCTTAGAACATCGCTGGGCACTGTGGTTTCTTCCAGACAAGTGGAGGGCATTTGCTTTACCTTGCCACAAACACTTGGGATAGGGTCTGCACTTCAGGAAAACTGTTTCCGTGGGAAGCCGGCTTTTTGCAAAAGGTCTCTGGGCCGAGGGCCTCAGGTGTCCCTCCGGCTCCCCAAAGCACAGGGACGAGGTGAGGGGCTTAGAACATGCCTGGGCAATGTTGTTTCTTACACCTGGGTGTGCGGCATTTTGTTGAGCTGGCTACCCCCACTTGGGATAGGTTTTCCACAGCAAGCGCCTAGGAAGCCGTTTTTGCCTTAGTGTTCTCCGGGCTGTGTTCGTTGGGGTTGAACTCCTGCTAGCAAAACCGCCGGGATGAGGGAAGGGTTCAGACTGTGCCTGGGCCCTGTGGTCTCTTCCAGGTCAGTGTATGGCATTTCCTTCCCCTTGCCACAGGCACCTGGGAGCATGTCTGCACGTGGAGAAAGACTTTCCCGTGGGAAGCCGGTTTTTGTCAAACGGGTCCCAGTGCTCTGCTCCTCTCTTTTCACTCCTGCTGCCAGAAGCTCAGGGAGGATGGGAGGGCTTAGAACATGGCTGGGCACTGTGGTTTCTTCCAGAGAAGTGGAGGGCATTTGCTTTACCTTGCCACAACCACTTGTGAGAGGGTCTGCACCTCAGGAAAACTGTTTCCGTGGGAAGCCTGCTTTTTGCAAAGGGGTCTCAGGGTCGTGGGCCTCGGCTGTCCCTCCGGCTCCCCAAAGCACAGGGACGAGGTGAGGGGCTTAGACCATGCCTGGGCAATGTTGTTTCTTACACCTGGGTGTGTGGCATTTTGTTGACCTGGCTACCCCCACTTGGGATAGGTTTTCCACAGCAAGCGCCTATTGTTCGTCGGAAGCCGTTTTTGCCCCAGGGGTCTCCGGGCTGTGTTCGTTGGGGTTGAACTCCTGCTAGCAAAACCGCCGGGATGAGGGAAGGGTTCAGACTGTGCCTGGGCCCTGTGGTCTCTTCCAGGTCAGTGTATGGCATTTCCTTCCCCTTGCGACAGGCACCTGGGAGCATGTCTGCACGTGGAGAAAGACTTTCCCGTGGGAAGCCGGTTTTTGTCAAACGGGTCCCAGTGCTCTGCTCCTCTCTTTTCACTCCTGCTGCCAGAAGCCCAAGGAGGATGGGAGGGCTTAGAATATGGCTGGGCACTGTGGTTTCTTCCAGAGAAGTGGAGGCATTTGCTTTACCTTGCCACAACCACTTGGGATAGGGTCTGCACCTCAGGAAAACTGTTTCCGTGGGAAGCCGGCTTTTTGCAAAGAGGTCTCTGGGCCGAGGGCCTCATGTGTCCCTCTGGCTCCCCAAAGCACAGGGACGAGGTGAGGGGCTTAGACCATGCCTGGGCAATGTTGTTTCTTACACCTGGGTGTGTGGCATTTTGTTGACCTGGCTACCCCCACTTGGGAAAGGTTTTCCACAGCAAGCGCCTATTGTTCTTCGGAAGCCGTTTTTGCCCCAGGGGTCTCCGGGCTGTGTTCATTGGGGTTGAACTCCTGCTAGCAAAACCGCCGGGTTGAGGGAAGGGTTCAGACTGTGCCTGGGCCCTGTGGTCTCTTCCAGGTCAGTGTATGGCATTTCCTTCCCCTTGCCACAGGCACCTGGGAGCATGTCTTCACGTGGAGAAAGACTTTCCCGTGGGAAGCCGGTTTTTGTCCAACGGGTCCCAGTGCTCTGCTCCTCTCTTTTCACTCCTGCTGCCAGAAGCCCAGGGAGGATGGGAGGGCTTAGAACATGGCTGGGCACTGTGCTTTCTTCCAGAGAAGTGGAGGGCATTTGCTTTACCTTGCCACAACCACTTGTGAGAGGGTCTGCACCTCAGGAAAACTGTTTCCGTGGGAAGCCGGCTTTTTGCAAAGGGGTCTCAGGGCCGTGGGCCTCGGCTGTCCCTCCGGGTCCCCAAAGCACAGGGACGAGGTGAGGGGCTTAGACCATGCCTGGGCAATGTTGTTTCTTACACCTGGGTGTGTGGCATTTTGTTGACCTGGCTACCCCCACTTGGGATAGGTTTTCCACAGCAAGCGCCTATTGTTCGTCGGAAGCCGTTTTTGCCCCAGGGGTCTCTGGGCTGTGTTCGTTGGGGTTGAACTCCTGGTAGCGAAACCGCCGGGATGAAGGAAGGGTTCAGACTGTGCCTGGGCTCTGTGGTCTCTTCCAGGTCAGTGTATGGCATTTCCTTCCCCTTGCCACAGGCACCTGGGAGCATGTCTGCACGTGGAGAAAGACTTTCCCGTGGGAAGCCGGTTTTTGTCAAACGGGTCCCAGTGCTCTGCTCCTCTCTTTTCACTCCTGCTGCCAGAAGCCCACGGAGGATGGGAGGGCTTAGAATATGGTTGGGCACTGTGGTTTCTTCCAGAGAAGTGGAGGGCATTTGCTTTACCTTGCCACAACCACTTGGGATAGGGTCTGCACCTCAGGAAAACTGTTTCCGTGGGAAGCCGGCTTTTTGCAAAGAGGTCTCTGGGCCGAGGGCCTCAGGTGTCCCTCTGGCTCCCCAAAGCACAGGGACGAGGTGAGGGGCTTAGACCATGCCTGGGCAATGTTGTTTCTTACACCTGGGTGTGTGGCATTTTGTTGACCTGGCTACCCCCACTTGGGATAGGTTTTCCACAGCAAGCGCCTATTGTTCGTCGGAAGCCGTTTTTGCCTCAGTGTTCTCCGGGTTGTGTTCATTGGGGTTGAACTCCTGCTAGCAAAACCGCCGGGTTGAGGGAAGGGTTCAGACTTTGCCTGGGCCCTGTGGTCTCTTCCATGTCAGTGTATGGCATTTCCTTCCCCTTGCTACAGGCACCTGGGAGCATGTCTGCACGTGGAGAAAGACTTTTCCGTGGGAAGCCGGTTTTTGTCAAACGGGTCCCAGTGCTCTGCTCCTCTCTTTTCACTCCTGCTGCCAGAAGCCCAGGGAGGATGGGAGGGCTTAGAACATGGCTGGGCACTGTGGTTTCTTCCAGAGAAGTGGAGGGCATTTGCATTACCTTGCCACAACCACTTGGGATAGGGTCTGCACCTCAGGAAATCTGTTTCCGTGGGAAGCCGGCTTTTTGCAAAGGGGTCTCTGGGCCCAGGGCCTCGGGTGTCCCTCCGGCTCCCCAAACCACAGGGACGAGGTGAGGGGCTTAGACCGTGCCTGGGCAATGTTGTTTCTTACACCTGGGTGTGTGGCATAGTTTACCTGGCTACCCCCACTTGGGATAGGTGTTCCACAGCAAGCACCTATTGTTCGTCGGAAGCCGTTTTTGCCCCAGGGTTCTCCGGGCTGTGTTCCTTGGGGTTGAACTCCTGCTAGCAAAACCGCCGGGTTGAGGGAAGGGTTCAGACTGTGCCTGGGCCCTGTGGTCTCTTCCAGGTCAGTGTATGGCATTTCCTTCCCCTTGCCACAGGCACCTGGGAGCATGTCTGCACGTGGAGAAAGACTTTCCCGTGGGAAGCCGGTTTTTGTCAAACGGGTCCCAGTGCTCTGCTCCTCTCTTTTCACTCCTGCTGCCAGAAGCCCAGGGAGGATGGGAGGGCTTAGAACATGGCTGGGCACTGTGGTTTCTTCCAGAGAAGTGGAGGGCATTTGCTTTACCTTGCCACAACCACTTGTGAGAGGGTCTGCACCTCAGGAAAACTGTTCCCGTGGGAAGCCTGCTTTTTGCAAAGGGGTCTCAGGGCCGTGGGCCTCGGCTGTACCTCCGGGTCCCCAAACCACAGGGACGAGGTGAGGGGCTTAGACCATGCCTGGGCAATGTTGTTTCTTACACCTGGGTGTGTGGCATTTTGTTGACCTGGCTACCCCCACTTGGGATAGGTTTTCCACAGCAAGCGCCTATTGTTCGTCGGAAGCCGTTTTTGCCTCAGTGTTCTCCGGGTTGTGTTCGTTGGGGTTGAACTCCTGCTAGCAAAACCGCTTGGATGAGGGAAGGGTTCAGACTGTGCCTGGGCCCTGTGGTCTCTTCCAGGTCAGTGTATGGCATTTCCTTCCCCTTGCCACAGGCACCTGGGAGCATGTCTGCACGTGGAGAAAGACTTTCCCGAGGGAAGCCGGTTTTTGTCAAACGGGTCCCAGTGCTCTGCTCCTCTCTTTTCCCTCCTGCTGCCAGAAGCCCAGGGAGGATGGGAGGGCTTAGAACATGGCTGGGCACTGTGGTTTCTTCCAGAGAAGTGGAGGGCATTTGCATTACCTTGCCAGAACCACTTGGGATAGGGTCTGCACCTCAGGAAATCTGTTCCCGTGGGAAGCCGGCTTTTTGCAAAGGGGACTCTGGGCCCAGGGTCTCGGGTGTCCCTCCGGCTCCCCAAAGCACAGGGACGAGGTGAGGGGCTTAGACCGTGCCTGGGCAATGTTGTTTCTTACACCTGGGTGTGTGGCATAGTTTACCTGGCTACCCCCACTTGGGATAGGTGTTCCACAGCAAGCACCTATTGTTGGTCGGAAGCCGTTTTTGCCCCAGGGGTCTCCGGGCTGTGTTCGTTGGGGTTAAACTCCTGCTAGCAAAACCGCCGGGTTGAGGGAAGGGTTCAGATAGTGCCTGGGCCCTGTGGTCTCTTCCAGGTCAGTGTATGGCATTTCCTTCCCCTTGCCACAGGCACCTGGGAGCATGTCTGCACGTGGAGAAAGACTTTCCCGTGGGAAGCCGGTTTTTGTCAAACGGGTCCCAGTGCTCTGCTCCTCTCTTTTCACTCCTGCTGCCAGAAGCCCAGGGAGGATGGGAGGGCTTAGCACATGGCTGGGCACTGTGGTTTCTTCCAGAGAAGTGGAGGGCATTTGCTTTACCTTGCCACAACCACTTGTGAAAGGGTCTGCACCTCAGGAAAACTGTTCCCGTGGGAAGCCGGCTTTTTGCAAAGGGGTCTCTGGGCCGAGGGCCTCAGGTGTCCCTCCGGCTCCCCAAAGCACAGGGACGAGGTGAGGGGCTTAGAACATGCCTGGGCAATGTTGTTTCTTACACCTGGGTGTGTGGCATTTTGTTGAGCTGGCTTACCCCACTTGGGATAGGTTTTCCACTGCAAGCGCCTATTGTTTGTCGGAACCCGTTTTTGCCTCAGTGTTCTCAGGGCTGTGTTCGTTGGGGTTGAACTCCTGCTAGCAAAACCGCCGGGATGAGGGAAGTGTTCAGACTGTGCCTGGGCCCTGTGGTCTCTTCCAGGTCAGTGTATGGCATTTCCTTCCCCTTGCCACAGGCACCTGGGAGCATGTCTCCACGTGGAGAAAGACTTTCCCGTGGGAAGCCGGTTTTTGTCAAACGGGTCCCAGTGCTCTGCTCCTCTCTTTTCACTCCTGCTGCCAGAAGCCCAGGGAGGATGGGAGGGCTTAGGACATGGCTGGGCACTGTGGATTCTTCCCGAGAAGTGGAGGGCATTTGCTTTACCTTGCCACAACCACTTGTGAGAGGGTGTGCACCTCAGGAAAACTGTACCGGGGGAAGCCTACTTTTTGTAAAGGGGTCTCAGGGCCGTGGGCCTCGGGTGTCCCTCCGGCTCCCCAAAGCACAGGAACGAGGTGAGGGGCTTAGACCATGCCTGGGCAATGTTGTTTCTTACACCTGGGTGTGTGTCATTTTGTTGAGCTGGCTACCCCCACTTGGGATAGGTTTTCCACAGCAAGCGCCTATTGTTCGTCGGAAGCCGTTTTTGCCCCTGGGGTCTCCGGGCTGTGTTCGTTGGGGTTGAACTTCTGCTAGCAAAACCGGCGGGATGAGGGAAGGGTTCAGACTGTGCCTGGGCCCTGTGGTCTCTTCCAGGTCAGTGTATGGCATTTCCTTCCCCTTGCCTCAGGCACCTGGGAGCATGTAGGCACGTGGAGAAAGACTTTCCCGTGGGAAGCTGGTTTTATCAAACAGGTCCCAGTGCTCTGCTCCTCTCTTTTCACTCCTGCTGCCAGAAGCCCAGGGAGGATGGGAGGGCTTAGAACATGGCTGGGCACTGTGGTTTCTTCCAGAGAAGTGGAGGGCATTTGCTTTACCTTGCCACAACCACTTGGGATAGGGTCTGCACCTCAGGAAATCTGTTTCCGTGGGAAGCCGGCTTTTTGCAAAGGGGTCTCTGGGCCCAGGGACTCGGGTTTCCCTCCGGCTCCCCAAAGCACAGGGACGAGGTGAGGGGCTTAGACCATGCCTGGGCAATGTTGTTTCTTACATCTGGGTGTGTGGCATAGTTTACCTGGCTACCCCCACTTGGGATAGGTGTTCCACAGCAAGCACCTATTGTTCGTCGGAAGCCGTTTTTGCCCCAGGGGTCTCCGGGCTGTGTTCGTTGGGGTTGAACTCCTGCTAGCAAAACCGCCGGGTTGAGGGAAGGGTTCAGAGAGTGCCTGGGCCCTGTGGTCTCTTCCAGGTCAGTGTATGGCATTTCCTTCCCCTTGCCACAGGACCTGGGAGCATGTCTGCACGTGGAGAAAGACTTTCCCGTGGGAATCCGGTTTTTGTCAAACGGGTCCCAGTGCTCTGCTCCTCTCTTTTCACTCCTGCTGCCAGAAGCCCAGGGAGGATGGGAGGGCTTAGAACATGGCTGGGCACTGTGGTTTCTTCCAGAGAAGTGGAGGGCATTTGCTTTACCTTGCCACAACCACTTGTGAGAGGGTCTGCACCTCAGGAAAACTGTTCCCGTGGGAAGCCTGCTTTTTGCAAAGGGGTCTCAGGGCCGTGGGCCTCGGCTGTCCCTCCGGCTCCCCAAAGCACAGGGACAAGGTGAGGGGCTTAGACCATGCCTGGGCAATGTTGTTTCTTACACCTGGGTGTGCGGCATTTTGTTGAGCTGGCTGCCCACACTTGGGATAGGTTTTCCACAACAAGCGCCTATTGTTCGTCGAAAGCCGTTTTTGCCTCAGTGTTCTCCGGGCTGTATTCGTTGGGCCTGAACTCCTGCTAGCAAAACCGCCGGGATGAGGGAAGGGTTCAGACTGTGCCTGGGCCCTGTGGTCTCTTCCAGGTCAGTGTATGGCATTTCCTTCCCCTTGCCACAGGCACCTGGGAGCATGTCTGCACGTGGAGAAAGACTTTTCCGTGGGAAGCCGGTTTTTGTCAAACGGGTCCCAGTGCTCTGCTCCTCTCTTTTCACTCCTGCTGCCAGAAGCCCAGGGAGGATGGGAGGGCTTAGAACATGGCTGGGCACTGTGGTTTCTTCCAGAGAAGTGGAGGGCATTTGCTTTACCTTGCCACAACCACTTGGGATAGGGTCTGCACCTCAGGAAATCTGTTTCCGTGGGAAGCCGGCTTTTTGCAAAGGGGTCTCTGGGCCCAGGGACTCGGGTGTCCCTCCGGCTCCCCAAAGCACAGGGACGAGGTGAGGGGCTTAGACCATGCCTGGGCAATGTTGTTTCTTACACCTGGGTGTGTGGCATTTTGTTGACCTGGCTACCCCCACTTGGGATAGGTTTTCCACAGCAAGCGCCTATTGTTCGTCGGAAGCCGTTTTTGCCTCAGTGTTCTCCGGGTTGTGTTCGTTGGGGTTGAACTCCTGCTAGCAAAACCGCCGGGTTGAGGGAAGGGTTCAGACTTTGCCTGGGCCCGGTGGTCTCTTCCATGTCAGTGTATGGTATTTCCTTCCCCTTGCCACAGGCACCTGGGAGCATGTCTGCACGTGGAGAAAGACTTTTCCGTGGGAAGCCGGTTTTTGTCAAACGGGTCCCAGTGCTCTGCTCCTCTCTTTTCACTCCTGCTGCCAGAAGCCCAGGGAGGATGGGAGGGCTTAGAACATGGCTGGGCACTGTGGTTTCTTCCAGAGAAGTGGAGGGCATTTGCATTACCTTGCCACAACCACTTGGGATAGGGTCTGCACCTCAGGAAATCTGTTTCCGTGGGAAGCCGGCTTTTTGCAAAGGGGTCTCTGGGCCCAGGGCCTCGGGTGTCCCTCCGGCTCCCCAAAGCACAGGGACGAGGTGAGGGGCTTAGACCGTGCCTGGGCAATGTTGTTTCTTACACCTGGGTGTGTGGCATAGTTTACCTGGCTACCCCCACTTGGGATAGGTGTTCCACAGCAAGCACCTATTGTTCGTCGGAAGCCGTTTTTGCCCCAGGGTTCTCCGGGCTGTGTTCGTTGGGGTTGAACTCCTGCTAGCAAAACCGCCGGGTTGAGGGAAGGGTTCAGACTGTGCCTGGGCCCTGTGGTCTCTTCCAGGTCAGTGTATGGCATTTCCTTCCCCTTGCCACAGGCACCTGGGAGCATGTCTGCACGTGGAGAAAGACTTTCCCGTGGGAAGCCGGTTTTTGTCCAACGGATCCCAGTGCTCTGCTCCTCTCTTTTCACTCCTGCTGCCAGAAGCCCAGGGAGGATGGGAGGGCTTAGAACATGGCTGGGCACTGTGGTTTCTTCCAGAGAAGTGGAGGGCATTTGCTTTACCTTGCCACAACCACTTGTGAGAGGGTCTGCACCTCAGGAAAACTGTTCCCGTGGGAAGCCTGCTTTTTGCAAAGGGGTCTCAGGGCCGTGGGCCTCGGCTGTCCCTCCGGGTCCCCAAAGCACAGGGACGAGGTGAGGGGCTTAGACCATGCCTGGGCAATGTTGTTTCTTACACCTGGGTGTGTCGCATTTTGTTGACCTGGCTACCCCCACTTGGGATAGGTGTTCCACAGCCAGCGCCTATTGTTCGTCGGAAGCCGTTTTTGCCTCAGTGTTCTCCGGTTTGTGTTCGTTGGGCCTGAACTCCTGCTAGCAAAACCGCCGGGATGAGGGAAGGGTTCAGACTGTGCCTGGGCCCTGTGGTCTCTTCCAGGTCAGTGTATGGCATTTCCTTCCCCTTGCCACAGGCACCTGGGAGCATGTCTGCACGTGGAGAAAGACTTTCCCGTGGGAAGCCGGTTTTTGTCAAACGGGTCCCAGTGCTCTGCTCCTCTCTTTTCACTCCTGCTGCCAGAAGCCCAGGGAGGATGGGAGGGCTTAGCACATGGCTGGGCACTGTGGTTTCTTCCAGAGAAGTGGAGGGCATTTGCATTACCTTGCCACAAGCACTTGGGATAGGGTCTGCACCTCAGGAAATCTGTTTCCGTGGGAAGCCGGCTTTTTGCAAATGGGTCTCTGGGCCCAGGGCCTCAGGTGTCCCTCCGGCTCCCCAAAGCACAGGGACGAGGTGAGGGGCTTAGACCATGCCTGGGCAATGTTGTTTCTTACACCTGGGTGTGTGGCATAGTTTACCTGGCTACCCCCACTTGGGATAGGTGTTCCACAGCAAGCACCTATTGTTTGTCGGAAGCCGTTTTTGCCTCAGTGTTCTCCGGGCTGTGTTCGTTGGGGTTGAACTCCTGGTAGCTAAACCGCCAGGATGAGGGAAGGGTTCAGACTGTGCCTGGGCCCTGTGGTCTCTTCCAGGTCAGTGTATGGCATTTCCTTCCCCTTGCCACAGGCACCTGGGAGCATGTCTGCACGTGGAGAAAACTTTCCCGTGGGAAGCCGGTTTTTGTCCAACTGGTCCTAGTGCTCTGCTCCTCTCTTTTCACTCCTGCTGCCAGAAGCCCAGGGAGGATGGGAGGGCTTAGAACATGGCTGGGCACTGTGGTTTCTTCCAGAGAAGTGGAGGGCATTTGCTTTACCTTGCCACAACCCCTTGTGAGAGGGTCTGTACCTCAGGAAAACTGTTCCCGTGGGAAGCCTGCTTTTTGCAAGGGGTCTCAGGGCCGTGGGCCTCGGCTGTCCCTCCGGCTCCCCAAAGCACAGGGACGAGGTGAGGGGTAAGACCATGACTGTGCAATGTTGTTTCTTACACCTGGGTGTGTGGCATTTTGTTGAGCTGGCTACCCCCACTTGGGATAGGTGTTCCACAGCAAGCACCTATTGTTCGTCAGAAGCCGTTTTTGCCTCAGTGTTCTCCGGGCTGTGTTCGTTGGGGTTGAACTCCTGCTAGCAAAACCCCCGGGTTGAGGGAAGGGTTCAGACTTTGCCTGGGCCCTGTGGTCTCTTCCAGGTCAGTGTATTGCATTTCCTTCCCCTTGCCACAGGCACCTGGGAGCATGTCTGCACGTGGAGAAAGACTATCCTGTGGGAAGCCGGTTTTTGTCAAACGGGTCCCAGTGCTCTGCCCCTCTCTTTTCACTCCTACTGCCAGAAGCCCAGGGAGGATGGGAGGGCTTAGAACATGGCTGGGCACTGTGGTTTCTTCCAGAGAAGTGGAGGGCATTTGCTTTACCTTGCCACAACCACTTGGGATAGGGTCTGCACCTCAGGAAAACTGTTTCCGTGGGAAGCCGGCTTTTTGCAAAGGGGTCTCTGGGCCCAGGGCCTCGGGTGTCCCTCCGGCTCCCCAAAACACAGGGACGAGGTGAGGGGCTTAGACCGTGCCTGGGCAATGTTGTTTCTTACACCTGGGTGTGTGGCATAGTTTACCTGGCTACCCCCACTTGGGATAGGTGTTCCACAGCAAGCACCTATTGTTCGTCGGAAGCCGTTTTTGCCCCAGGGGTCTCCGGGCTGTGTTCGTTGGGCTTGAACTCCTGCTAGCAAAACCGCCGGGTTGAGGGAAGGGTTCAGACTGTGCCTGGGCCCTGTGGTCTCTTCCAGGTCAGTGTATGGCATTTCCTTCCCCTTGCCCCAGGCACCTGGGAGCATGTCTGCACGTGGAGAAAGACTTTCCCGTGGGAAGCCGGTTTTTGTCAAACGGGTCCCAGTGCTCTGCTCCTCTCTTTTCACTCCTGCTGCCAGAAGCCCAGGGAGGATGGGAGGGCTTAGAACATGGCTGGGCACTGTGGTTTCTTCCAGAGAAGTGGAGGGCTTTTGCTTTACCTTGCCTCAACCACGTGGGATAGGGTCTGCACCTCAGGAAAACTGTTCCCGTGGGAAGCTGGCTTTTTGCAAAGGGGTCTCTGGGCCGAGGGCCTCAGGTGTCCCTACGGCTCCCCAAAGCACAGGGACAAGGTGAGGGTCTTAGAACATGCCTGGGCAATGTTGTTTCTTACACCTGGGTGTGTGGCATTTTGTTGAGCTGGCTAACCCCACTTGGGATAGGTTTTCCACAGCAAGCGCCTATTGTTTGAAGGAAGTCGTTTTTGCCTCAGTGTTCTCCGGGCTCTGTTCGTTGGGGTTGAACTCCTGCTAGCAAAACCGCCGGGATGAGGGAAGGGTTCAGACTGTGCCTGGGCCCTGTGGTCTCTTCCAGGTCAGTGTATGGCATTTCCTTCCCCTTGCCACAGGCACCTGGGAGCATGTCTGCACGTGGAGAAAGACTTTCCCGTGGGAAGCCGGTTTTTGTCAAACGGGTCCCAGTGCTCTGCTCCTCTCTTTTCACTCCTGCTGCCAGAAGCCCAGGGAGGATGGGAGGGCTTAGAACATGGCTGGGCACTGTGGTTTCTTCCAGAGAAGTGGAGGGCATTTGCTTTACCTTGCCACAACCACTTGGGATAGGGTCTGCACCTCAGGAAATCTGTTTCCGTGGGAAGCCGGCTTTTTGCAAAGGGGTCTCTGGGCCCAGGGACTCGGGTGTCCCTCCGGCTTCCCAAAGCACAGGGACGAGGTGAGGGGCTTAGACCATGCCTGGGCAATGTTGTTTCTTACACCTGGGTGTGTGGCATAGTTTACCTGGCTACCCCCACTTGGGATAGGTGTTCCACAGCAAGCACCTATTGTTCGTCAGAAGCCGTTTTTGCCCCAGGGGTCTCCGGGCTGTGTTCGTTGGGGTTGAACTCCTGCTAGCAAAACCCCCGGGTTGAGGGAAGGGTTCAGACTTTGTCTGGGCCCTGTGGTCTCTTCCAGGTCAGTGTATTGCATTTCCTTCCCCTTGCCACAGGCACCTGGGAGCATGTCTGCACGTGGAGAAAGACTATCCTGTGGGAAGCCGGTTTTTGTCAAACGGGTCCCAGTGCTCTGCTCCTCTCTTTTCACTCCTGCTGCCAGAAGCCCAGGGAGGATGGGAGGGCTTAGAACATGGCTGGGCACTGTGGTTTCTTCCAGAGAAGTGGAGGGCATTTGCTTTACCTTGCCACAACCACGTGGGATAGGGTCTGCACCTCAGGAAAACTGTTCCCGTGGGAAGCTGGCTTTTTGCAAAGGGGTCTCTGGGCCGAGGGCCTCAGGTGTCCCTCCGGCTCCCCAAAGCACAGGGACAAGGTGAGGGGCTTAGACCATGCCTGGGCAATGTTGTTTCTTACACCTGCGTGTGTGGCATTTTGTTGAGCTGGCTAACCCCCCTTGGGATAGGTTTTCCACAGCAAGCGCCTATTGTTTGAAGGAAGTCGTTTTTGCCTCAGTGTTCTCCGGGCTCTGTTCGTTGGGGTTGAACTCCTGCTAGCAAAACCGCCGGGATGAGGGAAGGGTTCAGACTGTGCCTGGGCCCTGTGGTCTCTTCCAGGTCAGTGTATTGCATTTCCTTCCCCTTGCCACAGGCACCTGGGAGCATGTCTGCACGTGGAGAAAGACTATCCTGTGGGAAGCCGGTTTTTGTCAAACGGGTCCCAGTCCTCTGCCCCTCTCTTTTCACTCCTACTGCCAGAAGCCTAGGGAGGATGGGAGGGCTTAGAACATGGCTGGGCACTGTGGTTTCTTCCAGAGAAGTGGAGGGCATTTGCTTTACCTTGCCACAACCACTTGGTATAGGGTCTGCACCTCAGGAAAACTGTTTCTGTGGGAAGCCGGCTTTTTGCAAAGGGGTCTCTGGGCCCAGGGCCTCGGGTGTCCCTCCGGCTCCCCAAAACACAGGGACGAGGTGAGGGGCTTAGACCGTGCCTGGGCAATGTTGTTTCTTACACCTGGGTGTGTGGCATAGTTTACCTGGCTACCCCCACTTGGGATAGGTGTTCCACAGCAAGCACCTATTGTTCGTCGGTAGCCGTTTTTGCCCCAGGGATCTCCGGGCTGTGTTCGTTGGGGTTTAACTCCTGCTAGCAAAACCGCCGGGATGAGGGAAGGGTTCAGACTGTGCCTGGGCCCTGTGGTCTCTTCCAGGTCAGTGTATGGCATTTCCTTCCCCTTGCCACAGGCACCTGGGAGCATGTCTGCACGTGGAGAAAGACTTTCCCGTGGGAAGCCGGTTTTTGTCAAACGGGTCCCAGTGCTCTGCTCCTCTCTTTTCACTCCTCCTCCCAGAAGCCCAGGGAGTATGGGAGGGCTTAGAATATGGCTGGGCACTGTGGTTTCTTCCAGAGAAGTGGAGGGCATTTGCTTTACCTTGCCACAACCACTTGGGATAGGGTCTGCACCTCAGGAAAACTGTTTCCGTGGGAAGCCGGCTTTTTGCAAAGAGGTCTCTGGGCCGAGGGCCTCAGGTGTCCCTCTGGCTCCCCAAAGCACAGGGACGAGGTGAGGGGCTTAGACCATGCCTGGGCAATGTTGTTTCTTACACCTGGGTGTGTGGCATAGTTTACCTGGCTACCCCCACTTGGGATAGGTGTTCCACAGCAAGCACCTATTGTTCGTCGGAAGCCGTTTTTGCCCCAGGGTTCTCCGGGCTGTGTTCGTTGGGGTTGAACTCCTGCTAGCAAAACCACCGGGTTGAGGGAAGGGTTCAGACTGTGCCTGGGCCCTGTGGTCTCTTCCAGGTCAGTGTATGGCATTTCCTTCCCCTTGCCACAGGCACCTGGGAGCATGTCTGCACGTGGAGAAAGACTTTCCCGTGGGAAGCCGGTTTTTGTCCAACGGGTCCCAGTGCTCTGCTCCTCTCTTTTCACTCCTGCTGCCTGAAGCCCAGGGAGGATGGGAGGGCTTAGAACATGGCTGGGCACTGTGGTTTCTTCCAGAGAAGTGGAGGGCATTTGCTTTACCTTGCCACAACCTCTTGTGAGAGGGTCTGCACCTCAGGAAAACTGTTCCCGTGGGAAGCCTGCTTTTTGCAAAGGGGTCTCAGGGCCATGGGCCTCGGCTGTCCCTCCGGGTCCCCAAAGCACAGGGACGAGGTGAGGGGCTTAGACCATGCCTGAGCAATGTTGTTTCTTACACCTGGGTGTGTGGCATTTTGTTGACCTGGCTACCCCCACTTGGGATAGGTTTTCCACAGCAAGCGCCTATTGTTCGTCGGAAGCCGTTTTTGCCTCAGTGTTCTCCGGGTAGTGTTCGTTGGGGTTGAACTCCTGCTAGCAAAACCGCTTGGATGAGGGAAGGGTTCAGACTGTGCCTGGGCCCTGTGGTCTCTTCCAGGTCAGTGTATGGCATTTCCATCCCCTTGCCACAGGCACCTGGGAGCATGTCTGCACGTGGAGAAAGACTTTCCCGTGGGAAGCCGGTTTTTGGCAAACGGGTCCCAGTGCTCTGCTCCTCTCTTTTCCCTCCTGCTGCCAGAAGCCCAGGGAGGATGGGAGGGCTTAGAACATGGCTGGGCACTGTGGTTTCTTCCAGAGAAGTGGAGGGCATTTGCTTTACCTTGCCACAACCACTTGGGATAGGGTCTGCACCTCAGGAAATCTGTTCCCGTGGGAAGCCGGCTTTTTGCAAAGGGGACTCTGGGCCCAGGGTCTCGGGTGTCCCTCCGGCTCCCCAAAGCACAGGGACGAGGTGAGGGGCTTAGACCGTGCCTGGGCAATGTTGTTTCTTACACCTGGGTGTGTGGCATAGTTTACCTGGCTACCCCCACTTGGGATAGGTGTTCCACAGCAAGCACCTATTGTTCGTCGGAAGCTGTTTTTGCCCCAGGGGTCTCCGGGCTGTGTTCGTTGGGG
The DNA here is from genome assembly GCF_024610735.1 of Ursus americanus. Lineage (NCBI taxonomy): Eukaryota > Metazoa > Chordata > Mammalia > Carnivora > Ursidae > Ursus > Ursus americanus. The sequence continues at coordinate 1,066,272 of NC_142146.1, forward strand.
TTGAACTCCTGCTAGCAAAACCGCCGGGTTGAGGGAAGGGTTCAGATAGTGCCTGGGCCCTGTGGTCTCTTCCAGGTCAGTGTATGGAATTTCCTTCCCCTTGCCACAGGCACCTGGGAGCATGTCTGCACGTGGAGAAAGACTTTCCCGTGGGAAGCCGGTTTTTGTCAAACGGGTCCCAGTGCTCTGCTCCTCTCTTTTCACTCCTGCTGCCAGAAGCCCAGGGAGGATGGGAGGGCTTAGAACATGGCTGGGCACTGTGGTTTCGTCCAGAGAAGTGGAAGGCATTTGCTTTACCTTGCCACAACCACTTAGGATAGGGTCTGCACCTCAGGAAAACTGTTCCCGTGGGAAGCCGGCTTTTTGCAAAGGGGTCTCTGGGCCGAGGGCCTCAGGTGTCCCTCCGGCTCCCCAAAGCACAGGGACGAGGTGAGGGGCTTAGAACATGCCTGGGCAATGTTGTTTCTTATACCTGGGTGTGCGGCATTTTGTTGAGCTGGCTACCCCCACTTGGGATAGGTTTTCCACAGCAAGCGCCTATTGTTCGTCGGAAGCCGTTTTTGCCCCAGGGGTCTCCGGGCTGTGTTCGTAGGGGTTGAACTCCTGCTAGCAAAACCGCCGGGATGAGGGAAGGGTTCAGACTGTGCCTGGGCCCTGTGGTCTCTTCCAGGTCAGTGTATGGCATTTCCTTCCCCTTGCCACAGGCACCTGGGAGCATGTCTGCACGTGGAGAAAGACTTTCCCGTGGGAAGCCGGTTTTTGTCAAACGGGTCCCAGTGCTCTGCTCCTCTCTTTTCACTCCTGCTGCCAGAAGCCCAGGGAGGATGGGAGGGCTTAGCACATGGCTGGGTACTGTGGTTTCTTCCAGAGAAGTGGAGGGCATTTGCATTACCTTGCCACAACCACTTGGGATAGGGTCTGCACCTCAGGAAATCTGTTTCCGTGGGAAGCCGGCTTTTTGCAAATGGGTCTCTAGGCCCAGGGCCTCAGGTGTCCCTCCGGCTCCCCAAAGCACAGGGACGAGGTGAGGGGCTTAGACCATGCCTGGGCAATGTTGTTTCTTACACCTGGGTGTGTGGCATTTTGTTGAGCTGGCTAACCCCCCTTGGGATAGGTTTTCCACAGCAAGCGCCTATTGTTTGTCGGAAGCCGTTTTTGCCTCAGTGTTCTCCGGGCTGTGTTCGTTGGGGTTGAACTCCTGCTAGCAAAACCGCCGGGATGAGGGAAGGGTTCAGACTGTGCCTGGGCCCTGTGGTCTCTTCCAGGTCAGTGTATGGCATTTCCTTCCCCTTGCCACAGGCACCTGGGAGCATGTCTGCACGTGGAGAAAGACTTTCCCGTGGGAAGCCGGTTTTTGTCAAACGGGTCCCAGTGCTCTGCTCCTCTCTTTTCACTTCTGCTGCCAGAAGCCCAGGGAGGATGGGAGGGCTTAGAACATGGCTGGGCACTGTGGTTTCTTCCAGAGAAGTGGAGGGCATTTGCTTTACCTTGCCACAACCACTTGGGATAGGGTCTGCACCTCAGGAAATCTGTTTCCGTGGGAAGCCGGCTTTTTGCAAAGGGGTCTCTGGGCCCAGGGCCTCGGGTGTCCCTCCGGCTCCCCAAAGCACAGGGATGAGGTGAGGGGTTTAGACCATGCCTGGGAAATGTTGTTTCTTACACCTGGGTGTGTGGCATAGTTTACCTGGCTACCCCCACTTGGGATAGGTGTTCCACAGCAAGCACCTATTGTTCGTCGGAAGCCGTTTTTGCCCCAGGGGTCTCCGGGCTGTGTTCGTTGGGGTTGAAGTCCTGCTAGCAAAATCGCCGGGATGAGGGAAGGGTTCAGACTGTGCCTGGGCCCTGTGGTCTCTTCCAGGTCAGTGTATGGCATTTCCTTCCCCTTGCCTCAGGCACCTGGGAGCATGTCTGCACGTGGAGAAAGACTTTCCCCTGGGAAGCCGGTTTTTGTCAAAGGGTCCCAGTGCTCTGCTCCTCTCTTTTCACTCCTGCTGCCCGAAGCCCAGGGAGGATGGGAGGGCTTAGAACATGGCTGGGCCCTGTGGTTTCTTCCAGAGAAGTGGAGGGCATTTGCTTTACCTTGCCACAACCACTTGTGAGAGGGTCTGCACCTCAGGAAAACTGTTTCCGTGGGAAGCCGGCTTTTTGCAAAGGGGTCTCAGGGCCGTGGGCCTCGGCTGTCCCTCCGGCTCCCCAGAGCACAGGGACGAGGTGAGGGGCTTAGACCATGCCTGGGCAATGTTGTTTCTTACACCTGGGTGTGTGGCATTTTGTTGAGCTGGCTACTCCCACTTGGGATAGGTTTTCCACAGCAAGCGCCTATTGTTCGTCGGAAGCCGTTTTTGCCCCCGGGGTCTCCGGGCTGTGTTCCTTGGGGTTGAACTCCTGCTAGCAAAACCGCCGGGATGAGGGAAGGGTTCAGACTGTGCCTGGGCCCTGTGGTCTCTTCCAGGTCAGTGTATGGCATTTCCTTCCCCTTGCCACAGGCACCTGGGAGCATGTCTGCACGTGGAGAAAGACTTTCCCGTGGGAAGCCGGTTTTTGTCAAACGGGTCCCAGTGCTCTGCTCCTCTCTTTTCACTCCTGCTGCCAGAAGCCCAGGGAGGATGGGAGGGCTTAGAACATGGCTGGGCACTATGGTTTCTTCCAGAGAAGTGGAGGGCATTTGCTTTACCTTGCCACAACCACTTGGGATAGGGTCTGCACCTCAGGAAATCTGTTTCCGTGGGAAGCCTGCTTTTTGCAAAGGGGTCTCTGGGCCCAGGGCCTCGGGTGTCCCTCCGGCTCCCCAAAGCACAGGGACGAGGTGAGGGGCTTAGACCATGCCTGGGCAATGTTGTTTCTTCCACCTGGGTGTGTGGCATAGTTTACCTGGCTACCCCCACTTGGGATAGGTGTTCCACATCAAGCACCTATTGTTCGTCAGAAGCCGTTTTTGCCCCAGGGGTCTCCGGGCTGTGTACGTTGGGGTTGAACTCCTGCTAGCAAAACCGCTGGGATGAGGGAAGGGTTCAGACTGTGCCTGGGCCCTGTGGTCTCTTCCAGGTCAGTGTATGGCATTTCCTTCCCCTTGCCACAGGCACCTGGGAGCATGTCTGCACGTGGAGAAAGACTTTCCCGTGGGAAGCCGGTTTTTGGCAAACGGGTCCCAGTGCTCTACTCCTCTCTTTTCACTCCTGCTGCCAGAAGCCCAGGGAGGATGGGAGGGCTTAGAACATGGCTGGGCTCTGTGGTTTCTTCCAGAGAAGTGGAGGGCATTTGCTTTACCTTGCCACAACCCCTTGTGAGAGGGTCTGCACCTCAGGAAAACTGTTTCCGTGGGAAGCCGGCTTTTTGCAAAAGGGTCTCAGGGCCGTGGGCCTCGGGTGTCCCTCCGGCTCCCCAAAGCACAGGGATGAGGTGAGGGGCTTAGACCATGCCTGGGCAATGTTGTTTCTTTTACCTTGGTGTGTGGCATTTTGTAGAGCTGGCTACCCCCACCTGGGATAGGTGTTCCACAGCAAGCACCTATTGTTCTTCGGAAGCCGTTTTTGCCCCAGGGGTCTCCGGGCTGTGTTCGTTGGGCTTGAACTCCTGCTAGCAAAACCGCCGGGTTGAGGGAAGGGTTCAGACTGTGCCTGGGCCCTGTGGTCTCTTCCAGGTCAGTGTATGGCATTTCCTTCCCCTTGCCACAGGCACCTGGGAGCATGTCTGCACGTGGAGAAAGACTTTCCCGTGGGAAGCCGGTTTTTGTCAAACGGGTCCCAGTGCTCTGCTCCTCTCTTTTCCCTCCTGCTGCCAGAAGCCCAGGGAGAATGGGAGGGCTTAGAACATGCCTGGGCACTGTGGTTTCTTCCAGAGAAGTGGAGGGCATTGGCTTTACCTTGCCACAACCACTTAGGATAGGGTCTGCACCTCAGGAAAACTGTTTCCGTGGGAAGCCGGCTTTTTGCAAAGGGGTCTCAGGGCCGTGGGCCTCGGGTGTCCCTCCGGGTCCCCAAAGCACAGGGACGAGGTGAGGGGCTTAGACCATGCCTGGGCAATGTTGTTTCTTACACCTGGGTGTGTGGCATTTTGTTGAGCTGGCTACCCCCACTTGGGATAGGTGTTCCACAGCAAGCACCTATTGTTCGTCGGAAGCCGTTTTTGCCCCAGGGGTCTCCGGGCTGTGATCGTTGGGCTTGAACTCCTGCTAGCAAAACCGCCGGGTTGAGGGAAGGGTTCAGACTGTGCCTGGGCCCTGTGGTCTCTTCCAGGTCAGTGTATGGCATTTCCTTCCCCTTGCCACAGGCACCTGGGAGCATGTCTGCACGTGGAGAAAGACTTTCCCGTGGGAAGCCGGTTTTTGTCAAACGGGTCCCAGTGCTCTGCTCCTCTCTTTTCACTCCTGCTGCCAGAAGCCCAGGGAGGATGGGAGGGCTTAGAACATGGCTGGGCACTGTGGTTTCTTCCAGAGAAGTGGAGGGCATTGGCTTTACCTTGCCACAACCACTTGTGAGAGGGTCTGAACCTCAGGAAAACTGTTTCCGTGGGAAGCCTGCTTTTTGCAAAGGGGTCTCAGGGCCGTGGGCCTCGGGTGTCCCTCCGGCTCCCCAAAGCACAGGGACGAGGTGAGGGGCTTAGACCATGGCTGGACAATGTTGTTTCTTACACCTGGGTGTGTGGCATTTTGTTGAGCTGGCTACCCCCACTTGGGATAGGTGTTCCACAGCAAGCGCCTATTGTTCTTCGGAAGCCGTTTTTGCCCCAGGGGTCTCCGGGCTGTGTTCGTTGGGGTTGAACTCCTGCTAGCAAAACCGCCGGGTTGAGGGAAGGGTTCAGACTGTGCCTGGGCCCTGTGGTCTCTTCCAGGTCAGTGTATGGCATTTCCTTCCCCTTGCCACAGGCACCTGGGAGCATGTCTGCACGTGGAGAAAGACTTTCCCGTGGGAAGCCGGTTTTTGTCAAACGGGTCCCAGTGCTCTGCTCCTCTCTTTTCCCTCCTGCTGCCAGAAGCCCAGGGAGAATGGGAGGGCTTAGAACATGCCTGGGCACTGTGGTTTCTTCCAGAGAAGTGGAGGGCATTGGCTTTAACTTGCCACAACCACTTGGGATAGGGTCTGCACCTCAGGAAAACTGTTTCCGTGGGAAGCCGGCTTTTTGCAAAGGGTTCTCAGGGCCGTGGGCCTCGGGTGTCCCTCCGGGTCCCCAAAGCACAGGGACGAGGTGAGGGGCTTAGACCATACCTGGGCAATGTTGTTTCTTACACCTGGGTGTGTGGCATTTTGTTGAGCTGGCTACCCCCACTTGGGATAGGTGTTCTACAGCAAGCACCTCTTGTTCGTCGGAAGCCGTTTTTGCCCCAGGGGTCTCCGGGCTGTGTTCGTTGGGCTTGAACTCCTGCTAGCAAAACCGCCGGGTTGAGGGAAGGGTTCAGACTGTGCCTGGGCCCTGTGGTCTCTTCCAGGTCAGTGTATGGCATTTCCTTCCCCTTGCCACAGGCACCTGGGAGCATGTCTGCACGTGGAGAAAGACTTTCCCGTGGGAAGCCGGTTTTTGTCAAACGGGTCCCAGTGCTCTGCTCCTCTCTTTTCACTCCTGCTGCCAGAAGCCCAGGGAGGATGGGAGGGCTTAGAACATACCTGGGCACTGTGGTTTCTTCCAGAGAAGTGGAGGGCATTTGCTTTACTTTGCCACAACCACTTGGGATAGGGTCTGCACCTCAGGAAAACTGTTTCCGTGGGAAGCCGGCTTTTTGCAAAGGGGTCTCAGGGACGTGGGCCTCGGGTGTCCCTCCGGCTCCCCAAAGCACAGGGACGAGGTGAGGGGCTTAGACCATGCCTGGGCAATGTTGTTTCTTACACCTGGGTGTGTGGCATTTTGTTGAGCTGGCTACCCCACTTGGGATAGGTGTTCCACAGCAAGCACCTATTGTTCGTCGGAAGCCGTTTTTGCCCCAGGGGTCTCCGGGCTGTGTTCGTTGGGCTTGAACTCCTGCTAGCAAAACCGCCGGGTTGAGGGAAGGGTTCAGACTGTGCCTGGGCCCTGTGGTCTCTTCCAGGTCAGTGTATGGCATTTCCTTCCCCTTGCCACAGGCACCTGGGAGCATGTCTGCACGTGGAGAAAGACTTTCCCGTGGGAAGCCGGGTTTTGTCAAACGGGTCCCAGTGCTCTGCTCCTCTCTTTTCACTCCTGCTGCCAGAAGCCCAGGGAGTATGGGAGGGCTTAGAACATGGCTGGGCACTGTGGTTTCTTCCAGAGAAGTGGAGGGCATTGGCTTTACCTTGCCACAACCACTTGGGATAGGGTTTGCACCTCAGGAAAACTGTTTCCGTGGGAAGCCGGCTTTTTGCAAAGGGGTCTCTGGGCCCAGGGCCTCGGGTGTCCCTCCGGCTCCCCAAAGCACAGGGACGAGGTGAGGGGCTTAGACCATGCCTGGGCAATGTTGTTTCTTCCACCTGGGTGTGTGGCATAGTTTACCTGGCTACCCCCACTTGGGATAGGTGTTCCACAGCAAGCACCTATTGTTCGTCGGAAGCCGTTTTTGCCCCAGGGGTCTCCGGGCTGTGTACGTTGGGGTTGAACTCCTGCTAGCAAAACCGCTGGGATGAGGGAAGGGTTCAGACTGTGCCTGGGCCCTGTGGTCTCTTCCAGTTCAGTGTATGGCATTTCCTTCCCCTTGCCTCAGGCACCTGGGAGCATGTCTGCACGTGGAGAAAGACTTACCCGTGGGAAGCCGGTTTTTGGCAAACGGGTCCCAGTGCTCTGCTCCTCTCTTTTCACTCCTGCTGCCAGAAGCCCAGGGAGGATGGGAGGGCTTAGAACATGGCTGGGCTCTGTGGTTTCTTCCAGAGAAGTGGAGGGCATTTGCTTTACCTTGTCACAACCCCTTGTGAGAGGGTCTGCACCTCAGGAAAACTGTTTCCGTGGGAAGCCGGCTTTTTGCAAAGGGGTCTCAGGGCCGTGGGCCTCGGGTGTCCCTCCGGCTCCCCAAAGCACAGGGACGAGGTGAGGGGCTTACACCATGCCTGGGCAATGTTGTTTCTTACACCTGTGAGTGTGGCATTTTGTTGAGCTGGCTACCCCCACTTGGGATAGCTTTTCCACAGCAAGCGCCTATTGTTTGTCCGAAGCCGTTTTTGCATCAGTGTTCTCTGGGCTGTGTTCGTTGGGGTTGAACTCCTGCTAGCAAAACCGCCGGGTTGAGGGAAGGGTTCAGACTGTGCCTGGGCCCTTGGTCTCTTCCAGGTCAGTGTATGGCATTTCCTTCCCCTTGCCTCAGGCACCTGGGAGCATGTCTGCACGTGGAGAAAGACTTTCCCCTGGGAAGCAGGTTTTTGTCAAACGGGTCCCAGTGCTCTGCTCCTCTCTTTTCACTCCTGCTGCCAGAAGCCCAGGGAGGATGGGAGGGCTTAGAACATGGCTGGGCCCTGTGGTTTCTTCCAGAGAAGTGGAGGGCATTTGCTTTACCTTGCCACAACCACTTGGGATAGGGTCTGCACCTCAGGAAAACTGTTTCCGTGGGAAGCCGGCTTTTTGCAAAGGGGTCTCAGGGCCGTGGGCCTCGGCTGTCCCTCCGGCTCCCCAGAACACAGGGACGTGGTGAGGGGCTTAGACCATGCCTGGGCAATGTTGTTTCTTACACCTGGGTGTGTGGCATTTTGTTGAGCTGGCTAACCCCACTTGGGATAGGTTTTCCACAGCAAGCGCCTATTGTTCGTAGGATGCCGTTTTTGCCCCCGGGGTCTCCGGGCTGTGTTCGTTGGGGTTGAACTCCTGCTAGCAAAACCGCCGGGATGAGGGAAGGTTTCAGACTGTGCCTGGGCCCTGTGGTCTCTTCCAGGTCAGTGTATGGCATTTCCTTCCCCTTGCCACAGGCACCTGGGAGCATGTCTGCACGTGGAGAAAGACTTTCCCGTGGGAAGCCGGTTTTTTCAAACGGGTCCCAGTGCTCTGCTCCTCTCTTTTCACTCCTGCTGCCAGAAGCCCAGGGAGGATGGGAGGGCTTAGAACATGGCTGGGCACTGTGGTTTCTTCCAGAGAAGTGGAGGGCATTTGCTTTACCTTGCCACAACCACTTGGGATAGGGTCTGCACCTCAGGAAATCTGTTTCCGTGGGAAGCCTGCTTTTTGCAAAGGGGTCTCTGGGCCCAGGGCCTCGGGTGTCCCTCCGGCTTCCCAAAGCACAGGGACGAGGTGAGGGGCTTAGACCATGCCTGGGCAATGTTGTTTCTTACACCTGGGTGTGTGGCATAGTTTACCTGGCTACCCCCACTTGGGATAGGTGTTCCACAGCAAGCACCTATTGTTCGTCGGAAGCCGTTTTTGCCCCAGGGGTCTCCGGGCTGTGTTCGTTGTGGTTGAACTCCTGCTAGCAAAACCGCCGGGTTGAGGGAAGGGTTCAGAGAGTTCCTGGGCCCTGTGGTCTCTTCCAGGTCAGTGTATGGCATTTCCTTCCCCTTGCCACAGGCACCTGGGAGCATGTCTGCACGTGGAGAAAGACTTTCCCGTGGGAAGCCGGTTTTTGTCAAACGGGTCCCAGTGCTCTGCTCCTCTCTTTTCACTCCTCCTCCCAGAAGCCCAGGGAGGATGGGAGGGCTTAGAACATGGCTGGGCACTGTGGTTTCTTCCAGAGAAGTGGAGGGCATTTGCTTTACCTTGCCACAACCACTTGGGATAGGGTCTGCACCTCAGGAAAACTGCTTCCGTGGGAAGCCGGCTTTTTGCAAAGGGGTCTCAGGGCCGTGGGCCTCGGCTGTCCCTCCGGCTCCCCAAAGCACAGGGACGAGGTGAGGGGCTTAGACCATGCCTGGGCAATGTTGTTTCTTACACCTGGGTGTGTGGCATTTTGTTGACCTGGCTACGCACACTTGGGATAGGTTTTCCACAGCAAGCGCCTATTGTTCGTCAGAAGCCGTTTTTGCCCCAAGGGTCTCCAGGCTGTGTTCGTTGGGGTTGAAATCCTGCTAGCAAAACCGCCGGGTTGAGGGAAGGGTTCAGACTGTGCCTGGGCCCTGTGGTCTCTTCCAGGTCAGTGTATGGCATTTCCTTCCCCTTGCCACAGGCACCTAGGAGCATGTCTGCACGTGGTGAAAGACTTTCCCGTGGGAAGCTGGTTTTTGTCAAACGGGTCCCAGTGCTCTGCTCCTCTCTTTCCACTCCTGCTGCCAGAAGCCCAGGGAGGATGGGAGGGCTTAGTACATGGCTGGGCACTGTGGTTTCTTCCAGAGAAGTGGAGGGCATTTGCTTTACCTTGCCACAACCACTTGAGATAGGGTCTGCACCTCAGGAAATCTGTTTCCGTGGGAAGCCGGCTTTTTGCAAAGGGGTCTCTGGGCCCAGGGACTCGGGTGTCCCTCCGGCTCCCCAAAGCACAGGGACGAGGTGAGGGGCTTAGACCATGCCTGGGCAATGTTGTTTCTTCCACCTGGGTGTGTGGCATAGTTTACCTGGCAACCCCCACTTGGGATAGGTGTTCCACAGCAAGCACCTATTGTTCGTCTGAAGCCGTTTTTGCCCCAGGGGTCTCCGGGCTGTGTACGTTGGGGTTGAACTCCTGCTAGCAAAACCGCTGGGATGAGGGAAGGGTTCAGACTGTGCCTGGGCCCTGTGGTCTCTTCCAGGTCAGTGTATGGCAATTCCTTCCCCTTGCCTCAGGCACCTGGGAGCATGTCTGCACGTGGAGAAAGACTTTCCCGTGGGAAGCCGGTTTTTGTCAAACGGGTCCCAGGGCTCTGCTCCTCTCTTTTCACTCCTGTTGCCAGAAGCCCATGGAGGATGGGAGGGCTTAGTACATGGCTGGGCACTGTGATTTCTTCCAGAGAAGTGGAGGGCATTTGCTTTACCTTGCCACAACCCCTTGTGAGAGGGTCTGCACCTCAGGAAAACTGTTTCCGTGGGAAGCCGGCTCTTTGCAAAGGGGTCTCAGTGCCGTGGGCCTCGGCTGTCCCTCCGGCTCCCCAAAGCACAGGGACGAGGTGAGGGGCTTAGACCATGCCTGGGCAATGTTGTTTCTTATACCTTGGTGTGTGGCATTTTGTTGAGCTGGCTACCCCCACTTGGGATAGGTTTTCCACAGGAAGCACCTATTGTTCGTCGGACGCCGTTTTTGCCCCGGGGTTCTCCGGGCTGTGTTCGTTGGGGTTGAACTCCTGCTAGCAAAACCGCCGGGTTGAGGGAAGGGTTCAGACAGTGCCTGGGCCCTGTGGTCTCTTCCAGGTCAGTGTATGGCATTTCCTTCCCCTTGCCACAGGCACCCGGGAGCATGTCTGCACGTGGAGAAAGACTTTCCCGTGGGAAGCCAGTTTTTGTCAAACGGGTCCCAGTGCTCTGCTCCTCTCTTTTCACTCATACTGCCAGAAGCCCAGGGAGGACGGGAGGGCTTAGAACATGGCTGGGCACTGTGGTTTCTTCCAGAGAAGTGGAGGGCATTTACTTTACCTTGCCACAACCACCTGGGATAGGGTCTGCACCTCAGGAAAACTGTTTCCGTGGGAAGCCGGCTTTTTGCAAAGGGGTCTCTGGGCCGAGGGCCTCAGGTGTCCCTCCGGATCCCCAAAGCACAGGGACGAGGTGAGGGGCTTAGACCATGCCTGGGCAATGTTGTTTCTTACACCTGGGTGTGTGGCATTTTGTTGAGCTGGCTACCCCCACTTGGGATAGGTTTTCCACAGCAAGCGCCTATTGTTTGTCGGAAGCCGTTTTTGCCTCAGAGTTCTCCGGGCTGTGTTCGTTGGGGTTGAACTCCTGCTAGCAAAACCGCCGGGATGAGGGAAGGGTTCAGACTGTGCCTGGGCCCTGTGGTCTCTTCCAGGTCAGTGTATGGCATTTCCTTCCCCTTGCCTCAGGCACCTGGGAGCATGTCTGCACGTGGAGAAAGACTTTCCCCTGGGAAGCCGGTTTTTGTCAAACGGGTCCCAGTGCTCTGCTCCTCTCTTTTCACTCCTGCTGCCAGAAGCCCAGGGAGGATGGGAGGGCTTAGAACATGGCTGGGCACTGTGGTTACTTCCAGAGAAGTGGAGGGCATTTGCTTTACCTTGCCACAACCACTTGGGATAGGGTCTGCACCTCAGGAAAACTGTTTCCGTGGGAAGCCCGCTTTTTGCAAAGGGGTCTCAGGGCCGTGGGCCTCGGGTGTCCTTCCGGCTCCCCAAAGCACAGGGACGAGGTGAGGGGCTTAGACCATGCCTGGGCAATGTTGTTTCTTACACCTGGGTGTGTGGCATTTTGTTGAGCTGGCTACCCCCACTTGGGATAGGTGTTCCACAGCAAGCACCTATTGTTCGTCGGAAGCCGTTTTTGCCCCAGGGGTCTCCGGGCTGTGTTCGTTGGGCTTGAACTCCTGCTAGCAAAACCGCCGGGTTGAGGGAAGGGTTCAGACTGTGCCTGGGCCCTGTGGTCTCTTCCAGGTCAGTGTATGGCATTTCCTTCCCCTTACCACAGGCACCTGGGAGCATCTCTGCACGTGGAGAAAGACTTTCCCCTGGGAAGACGGTTTTTGTCAAACGGGTCCCAGTGCTCTGCTCCTCTCTTTTCACTCCTGCTGCCAGAAGCCCAGGGAGGATGGGAGGGCTTAGAACATGGCTGGGCACTGTGATTTCTTCCAGAGAAGTGGAGGGCATTTGCTTTACCTTGCCACAACCCCTTGTGAGAGGGTCTGCACCTCAGGAAAACTGTTTCCGTGGGAAGCCGGCTCTTTGCAAAGGGGTCTCAGTGCCGTGGGCCTCGGCTGTCCCTCCGGCTCCCCAAAGCACAGGGACGAGGTGAGGGGCTTAGACCATGCCTGGGCAATGTTGTTTCTTATACCTTGGTGTGTGGCATTTTGTTGAGCTGGCTACCCCCACTTGGGATAGGTTTTCCACAGGAAGCACCTATTGTTCGTCGGACGCCGTTTTTGCCCCGGGGTTCTCCGGGCTGTGTTCGTTGGGGTTGAACTCCTGCTAGCAAAACCGCCGGGTTGAGGGAAGGGTTCAGACAGTGCCTGGGCCCTGTGGTCTCTTCCAGGTCAGTGTATGGCATTTCCTTCCCCTTGCCACAGGCACCCGGGAGCATGTCTGCACGTGGAGAAAGACTTTCCCGTGGGAAGCCAGTTTTTGTCAAACGGGTCCCAGTGCTCTGCTCCTCTCTTTTCACTCATACTGCCAGAAGCCCAGGGAGGACGGGAGGGCTTAGAACATGGCTGGGCACTGTGGTTTCTTCCAGAGAAGTGGAGGGCATTTACTTTACCTTGCCACAACCACCTGGGATAGGGTCTGCACCTCAGGAAAACTGTTTCCGTGGGAAGCCGGCTTTTTGCAAAGGGGTCTCTGGGCCGAGGGCCTCAGGTGTCCCTCCGGATCCCCAAAGCACAGGGACGAGGTGAGGGGCTTAGACCATGCCTGGGCAATGTTGTTTCTTACACCTGGGTGTGTGGCATTTTGTTGAGCTGGCTACCCCCACTTGGGATAGGTTTTCCACAGCAAGCGCCTATTGTTTGTCGGAAGCCGTTTTTGCCTCAGAGTTCTCCGGGCTGTGTTCGTTGGGGTTGAACTCCTGCTAGCAAAACCGCCGGGATGAGGGAAGGGTTCAGACTGTGCCTGGGCCCTGTGGTCTCTTCCAGGTCAGTGTATGGCATTTCCTTCCCCTTGCCTCAGGCACCTGGGAGCATGTCTGCACGTGGAGAAAGACTTTCCCCTGGGAAGCCGGTTTTTGTCAAACGGGTCCCAGTGCTCTGCTCCTCTCTTTTCACTCCTGCTGCCAGAAGCCCAGGGAGGATGGGAGGGCTTAGAACATGGCTGGGCACTGTGGTTACTTCCAGAGAAGTGGAGGGCATTTGCTTTACCTTGCCACAACCACTTGGGATAGGGTCTGCACCTCAGGAAAACTGTTTCCGTGGGAAGCCCGCTTTTTGCAAAGGGGTCTCAGGGCCGTGGGCCTCGGGTGTCCTTCCGGCTCCCCAAAGCACAGGGACGAGGTGAGGGGCTTAGACCATGCCTGGGCAATGTTGTTTCTTACACCTGGGTGTGTGGCATTTTGTTGAGCTGGCTACCCCCACTTGGGATAGGTGTTCCACAGCAAGCACCTATTGTTCGTCGGAAGCCGTTTTTGCCCCAGGGGTCTCCGGGCTGTGTTCGTTGGGCTTGAACTCCTGCTAGCAAAACCGCCGGGTTGAGGGAAGGGTTCAGACTGTGCCTGGGCCCTGTGGTCTCTTCCAGGTCAGTGTATGGCATTTCCTTCCCCTTACCACAGGCACCTGGGAGCATCTCTGCACGTGGAGAAAGACTTTCCCCTGGGAAGACGGTTTTTGTCAAACGGGTCCCAGTGCTCTGCTCCTCTCTTTTCACTCCTGCTGCCAGAAGCCCAGGGAGGATGGGAGGGCTTAGAACATGGCTGGGCACTGTGGTTTCTTCCAGAGAAGTGGAGGGCATTGGCTTTACCTTGCCACAACCACTTGTGAGAGGGTCTGCACCTCAGGAAAACTGTTTCCGTGGGAAGCCGGCTTTTTGCAAAGGGGTCTCAGGGCCGTGGGCCTCGGCTGTCCCTCCGGCTCCCCAAAGCACAGGGACGAGGTGAGGGGATTAGACCATGCCTGGGCAATGTTGTTTCTTACACCTGGGTGTGTGGCATTTTGCTGACTTGGCTACCCCCACTTGGGATAGGTTATCCACAGCAAGCGCCTATTGTTCGTCGGAAGCCTTTTTGCCTCAGGGGTCTCCGGGCTGTGTTCCTTGGGATTGAACTCCTGCTAGCAAAACCGCAGGGTTGAGGGAAGGGTTCAGACTGTGCCTGGGCCCTGTGGTCTCTTCCAGGTCAGTGTATGGCATTTCCTTCCCCTTGCCACAGGCACCTGGTAGCATGTCTGCACGTGGAGAAAGACTTTCCCGTGGGAAGCCGGTTTTTGTCAAACGGGTCCCAGTGCTCTGCTCCTCTCTTTTCACTCCTGCTGCCAGAAGCCCAGGGAGAATGGGAGGGCTTAGAACATGGCTGGGCTCTGTGGTTTCTTCCAGAGAAGTGGAGGGCATTCGCTTTACCTTGCCACAACCCCTTGTGAGAGGGTCTGCACCTCAGGAAAACTGTTTCCGTGGGAAGCCGGCTTTTTGCAAAGGGGTCTCAGGGCCGGGGGCCTCGGGTGTCCCTCCGGCTCCCCAAAGCACAGGGACGAGGTGAGGGGCTTAGACCATGGCTGGGCAATGTTGTTTCTTACACCTGGGTGTGTGGCATTTTGTTGAGCTGGCTATCCCCACTTGGGATAGGTGTTCCACAGCAAGCACCTCTTGTTCGTTGGAAGCCGTTTTTGCCCCAGGGGTCTCCGGGCTGTGTTCGTTGGGGTTGAAGTCCTGCTAGCAAAACCGCCGGGATGAGGGAAGGGTTCAGACTGTGCCTGGGCCCTGTGGTCTCTTCCAGGTCAGTGTATGGCATTTCCTTCCCCTTACCACAGGCACCTGGGAGCATCTCTGCACGTGGAGAAAGACTTTCCCCTGGGAAGACGGTTTTTGTCAAACGGGTCCCAGTGCTCTGCTCCTCTCTTTTCACTCCTGCTGCCAGAAGCCGAGGGGGGATGGGAGGGCTTAGAACATGGCTGGGCACTGTGGTTTCTTCCAGAGAAGTGGAGGGCATTGGCTTTACCTTGCCACAACCACTTGTGAGAGGGTCTGCACCTCAGGAAAACTGTTTCCGTGGGAAGCCGGCTTTTTGCAAAGGGGTCTCAGGGCCGTGAGCCTCGGGTGTCCCTCCGGCTCCCCAAAGCACAGGGACGAGGTGAGGGGCTTAGACCATGCCTGGACAATGTTGTTTCTTACACCTGGGTGTGTGGCATATTTTACCTGGCTACCCCCACTTGGGATAGGTGTTCCACAGCAAGCACCTATTGTTCGTCGGAAGCCGTTTTTGCGCCAGGGGTCTCCGGGCTGTGTTCGTTGGGGTTGAACTCCTGCTAGCAAAACCGCCGGGTTGAGCGAAGGGTTCAGAGAGTGCCTGGGCCCTGTGGTCTCTTCCAGGTCAGTGTATGGCATTTCCTTCCCCTTGCCACAGGCATCTGGGAGCACGTCTGCACGTGGAGAAAGACTTTCCCGTGGGAAGCCGGTTTTTGTCAAACGGGTCCCAGTGCTCTGCCCCTCTCTTTTCACTCCTACTGTCAGAAGCCCAGGGAGGATGGGAGGGCTTAGAACATGGCTGGGCACTGTGGTTTTTTCCAGAGAAGTGGAGGGCATTTGCTTTACCTTGCCACAACCACTTGGGATAGGGTCTGCACCTCAGGAAAACTGTTTCCGTGGGAAGCCGGCTTTTTGCAAAGAGGTCTCTGGGCCGAGGGCCTCAGGTGTCCCTCCGGCTCCCCAAAGCACAGGGACGAGGTGAGGGGCTTAGACCATGCCTGGGCAATGTTGTTTCTTACACCTGGGTGTGTGGCATTTTGTTGACCTGGCTACCCCCACTTGGGATAGGTTTTCCACAGCAAGCGCCTATTGTTCGTCGGAAGCCGTTTTTGCCTCAGTGTTCTCCGGGCTGTGTTCGTTGGGGTTGAACTCCTGCTAGCAAAACCGCCGGGATGAGGGAAGGGTTCAGACTGTGCCTGGGCCCTGTGGTCTCTTCCAGGTCAGTGTATGGCATTTCCTTCCCCTTGCCACAGGCACCTGGGAGCATGTCTGCACGTGGAGAAAGACTTTCCCGTGGGAAGCCGGTTTTTGTCAAACGGGTCCCAGTGCTCTGCTCCTCTCTTTTCACTCCTGCTGCCAGAAGCCCAGGGAGGATGGGAGGGCTTAGAACATACCTGGGCACTGTGGTTTCTTCCAGAGAAGTGGAGGGCATTTGCTTTACCTTGCCACAACCACTTGGGATAGGGTCTGCACCTCAGGAAAACTGTTTCCGTGGGAAGCCGGCTTTTTGCAAAGGGGTCTCAGGGCCGTGGGCCTCGGCTGTCCCTCCGGCTCCCCAAAGCACAGGGACGAGGTGAGGGGCTTAGACCATGCCTGGGCAATGTTGTTTCTTACACCTGGGTGTGTGGCATTTTGTTGAGCTGGCTACCCCCACTTGGGATAGGTTTTCCACAGCAAGCACCTCTTGTTCGTCGGAAGCCGTTTTTGCCCCAGGGGTCTCCGGGCTGTGTTCGTTGGGCTTGAACTCCTGCTAGCAAAACCGCCGGGTTGAGGGAAGGGTTCAGACTGTGCCTGGGCCCTGTGGTCTCTTCCAGGTCAGTGTATGGCATTTCCTTCCCCTTGCCACAGGCACCTGGGAGCATGTCTGCACGTGGAGAAAGACTTTCCCGTGGGAAGCCGGTTTTTGTCAAATGGGTCCCAGTGCTCTGCTCCTCTCTTTTCACTCCTGCTGCCAGAAGCCCAGGGAAGATGGGAGGGCTTAGAACATGGCTGGGCACTGTGGTTTCTTCCAGAGAAGTGGAGGGCATTGGCTTTACCTTGCCACAACCACTTGTGAGAGGGTCTGCACCTCAGGAAAACTGTTTCCGTGGGAAGCCTGCTTTTTGCAAAGGGGTCTCAGGGCCGTGGGCCTCGGGTGTCCCTCCGGCTCCCCAAAGCACAGGGACGAGGTGAGGGGCTTAGACCATGGCTGGACAATGTTGTTTCTTACACCTGGGTGTGTGGCATTTTGTTGAGCTGGCTACCCCCACTTGGGATAGGTGTTCCACAGCAAGCACCTATTGTTCGTCGGAAGCCGTTTTTGCCCCAGGGGTCTCCGGGCTGTGATCGTTGGGGTTGAACTCCTGCTAGCAAAACCGCCGGGTTGAGGGAAGGGTTCAGACTGTGCCTGGGCCCTGTGGTCTCTTCCAGGTCAGTGTATGGCATTTCCTTCCCCTTGCCACAGGCACCTGGGAGCATGTCTGCACGTGGAGAAAGACTTTCCCGTGGGAAGCCGGTTTTTGTCAAACGGGTCCCAGTGCTCTGCTCCTCTCTTTTCACTCCTGCTGCCAGATCCCAGGGAGAATGGGAGGGCTTAGAACATGCCTGGGCACTGTGGTTTCTTCCAGAGAAGTGGAGGGCATTTGCTTTACCTTGCCACAACCACTTGGGATAGGGTCTGCACCTCAGGAAAACTGTTTCCGTGGGAAGCCGGCTTTTTGCAAAGGGGTCTCAGGGCCGTGGGCCTCGGGTGTCCCTCCGGCTCCCCAAAGCACAGGGAGGAGGTGAGGGGCTTAGACCATGGCTGGGCAATGTTGTTTCTTACACCTGGGTGTGTGGCATTTTGTTGAGCTGGCTACCTCCACTTGGGATAGGTTTTCCACAGCAAGCACCTCTTGTTCGTCGGAAGCCGTTTTTGCCCCAGGGGTCTCCGGGCTGTGTTCGTTGGGCTTGAACTCCTGCTAGCAAAACCGCCGGGTTGAGGGAAGGGTTCAGACTGTGCCTGGGCCCTGTGGTCTCTTCCAGGTCAGTGTATGGCATTTCCTTCCCCTTGCCACAGGCACCTGGGAGCATGTCTGCACGTGGAGAAAGACTTTCCCGTGGGAAGCCGTTTTTTGTCAAACGTGTCCCAGTGCTCATCTCCTCTCTTTTCACTCCTGCTGCCAGAAGCCCAGGGAGGATGGGACGGCTTAGAACATGGCTGGGCACTGTGGTTTCTTCCAGAGAAGTGGAGGGCATTGGCTTTACCTTGCCACAACCACTTGTGAGAGGGTCTGCACCTCAGGAAAACTGTTTCCGTGGGAAGCCGGCTTTTTGCAAAGGGGTCTCAGGGCCGTGGGCCTCGGGTGTCCCTCCGGCTCCCCAAAGCACAGGGACGAGGTGAGGGGCTTAGACCATGGCTGGGCAATGTTGTTTCTTACACCTGGGTGTGTGGCATTTTGTTGAGCTGGCTACCCCCACTTGGGATAGGTGTTCCACAGCAAGCACCTATTGTTACTCGGAAGCCGTTTTTGCCCCAGGGGTCTCCGGGCTGTGTTCGTTGGGCTTGAACTCCTGCTAGCAAAACCGCCGGGTTGAGGGAAGGGTTCAGACTGTGCCTGGGCCCTGTGGTCTCTTCCAGGTTAGTGTATGGCATTTCCTTCCCCTTGCCACAGGCATCTGGGAGCATGTCTGCACGTGGAGAAAGACTTTCCCGTGGGAAGCCGGTTTTTGTCAAACGGGTCCCAGTGCTCTGCTCCTCTCTTTTCACTCCTGCTGCCAGAAGCCCAGGGAGGATGGGAGGGCTTAGAACATACCTGGGCACTGTGGTTTCTTCCAGAGAAGTGGAGGGCATTTGCTTTACCTTGCCACGACCACTTGGGATAGGGTCTGCACCTCAGGAAAACTGTTTCCGTGGGAAGCCGGCTTTTTGCAAAGGGGTCTCAGGGCCGTGGGCCTCGGGTGTCCCTCCGGCTCCCCAAAGCACAGGGACGAGGTGAGGGGCTTAGACCATGCCTGGGCAATGTTGTTTCTTACACCTGGGTGTGTGGCATTTTGTTGAGCTGGCTACCCCCACTTGGGATAGGTTTTCCACAGCAAGCACCTCTTGTTCGTCGGAAGCCGTTTTTGCCCCAGGGGTCTCCGGGCTGTGTTCATTGGGGTTGAACTCCTGCTAGCAAAACCGCCGGGTTGAGGGAAGGGTTCAGACTGTGCCTGGGCCCTGTGGTCTCTTCCAGGTCAGTGTATGGCATTTCCTTCCCCTTGCCACAGGCACCTGGGAGCATGTCTGTACGTGGAGAAAGACTTTCCCGTGGGAAGCCGTTTTTTGTCAAACGTGTCCCAGTGCTCATCTCCTCTCTTTTCACTCCTGCTGCCAGAAGCCCAGGGAGGATGGGACGGCTTAGAACATGGCTGGGCACTGTGGTTTCTTCCAGAGAAGTGGAGGGCATTGGCTTTACCTTGCCACAACCACTTGTGAGAGGGTCTGCACCTCAGGAAAACTGTTTCCGTGGGAAGCCGGCTTTTTGCAAAGCGGTCTCAGGGCCGTGAGCCTCGGGTGTCCCTCCGGCTCCCCAAAGCACAGGGACGAGGTGAGGGGCTTAGACCATGCCTGGGCAATGTTGTTTCTTACACCTAGGTGTGTGGCATTTTGTTGAGCTGGCTACCCCCACTTGGGATAGGTGTTCCACAGCAAGCACCTATTGTTCCTCGGAAGCCGTTTTTGCCCCAGGGGTCTCCGGGCTGTGTTCGTTGGGCTTGAACTCCTGCTAGCAAAACCGCCGGGTTGAGGGAAGGGTTCAGACTGTGCCTGGGCCCTGTGGTCTCTTCCAGGTCAGTGTATGGCATTTCCTTCCCCTTACCACAGGCACCTGGGAGCATCTCTGCACGTGGAGAAAGACTTTCCCCTGGGAAGACGGTTTTTGTCAAACGGGTCCCAGTGCTCTGCTCCTCTCTTTTCACTCCTGCTGCCAGAAGCCCAGGGAGGATGGGAGGGCTTAGAACATGGCTGGGCACTGTGGTTTCTTCCAGAGAAGTGGAGGGCATTGGCTTTACCTTGCCACAACCACTTGTGAGAGGGTCTGCACCTCAGGAAAACTGTTTCCGTGGGAAGCCGGCTTTTTGCAAAGGGGTCTCAGGGCCGTGGGCCTCGGCTGTCCCTCCGGCTCCCCAAAGCACAGGGACGAGGTGAGGGGATTAGACCATGCCTGGGCAATGTTGTTTCTTACACCTGGGTGTGTGGCATTTTGCTGACTTGGCTACCCCCACTTGGGATAGGTTTTCCACAGCAAGCGCCTATTGTTCGTCGGAAGCCTTTTTGCCTCAGGGGTCTCCGGGCTGTGTTCGTTGGGATTGAACTCCTGCTAGCAAAACCGCCGGGTTGAGGGAAGGGTTCAGACTGTGCCTGGGCCCTGTGGTCTCTTCCAGGTCAGTGTATGGCATTTCCTTCCCCTTGCCACAGGCACCTGGTAGCATGTCTGCACGTGGAGAAAGACTTTCGCGTGGGAAGCCGGTTTTTGTCAAACGGGTCCCAGTGCTCTGCTCCTCTCTTTTCACTCCTGCTGCCAGAAGCCCAGGGAGAATGGGAGGGCTTAGAACATGGCTGGGCTCTGTGGTTTCTTCCAGAGAAGTGGAGGGCATTCGCTTTACCTTGCCACAACCCCTTGTGAGAGGGTCTGCACCTCAGGAAAACTGTTTCCGTGGGAAGCCGGCTTTTTGCAAAGGGGTCTCAGGGCCGTGGGCCTCGGGTGTCCCTCCGGCTCCCCAAAGCACAGGGACGAGGTGAGGGGCTTAGACCATGGCTGGGCAATGTTGTTTCTTACACCTGGGTGTGTGGCATTTTGTTGAGCTGGCTATTCCCACTTGGGATAGGTGTTCCACAGCAAGCACCTCTTGTTCGTCGGAAGCCGTTTTTGCCCCAGGGGTCTCCGGGCTGTGTTCGTTGGGGTTGAAGTCCTGCTAGCAAAACCGCCGGGATGAGGGAAGGGTTCAGACTGTGCCTGGGCCCTGTGGTCTCTTCCAGGTCAGTGTATGGCATTTCCTTCCCCTTACCACAGGCACCTGGGAGCATCTCTGCACGTGGAGAAAGACTTTCCCCTGGGAAGACGGTTTTTGTCAAACGGATCCCAGTGCTCTGCTCCTCTCTTTTCACTCCTGCTGCCAGAAGCCGAGGGGGGATGGGAGGGCTTAGAACATGGCTGGGCACTGTGGTTTCTTCCAGAGAAGTGGAGGGCATTGGCTTTACCTTGCCACAACCACTTGTGAGAGGGTCTGCACCTCAGGAAAACTGTTTCCGTGGGAAGCCGGCTTTTTGCAAAGGGGTCTCAGGGCCGTGAGCCTCGGGTGTCCCTCCGGCTCCCCAAAGCACAGGGACGAGGTGAGGGGCTTAGACCATGCCTGGACAATGTTGTTTCTTACACCTGGGTGTGTGGCATATTTTACCTGGCTACCCCCACTTGGGATAGGTGTTCCACAGCAAGCACCTATTGTTCGTCGGAAGCCGTTTTTGCGCCAGGGGTCTCCGGGCTGTGTTCGTTGGGGTTGAACTCCTGCTAGCAAAACCGCCGGGTTGAGGGAAGGGTTCAGACTTTGCCTGGGCCCTGTGGTCTCTTCCAGGTCAGTGTATGGCATTTCCTTCCCCTTGCCACAGGCATCTGGGAGCACGTCTGCACGTGGAGAAAGACTATCCCGTGGGAAGCCGGTTTTTGTCAAACGGGTCCCAGTGCTCTGCCCCTCTCTTTTCACTCCTACTGCCAGAAGCCCAGGGAGGATGGGAGGGCTTAGAACATGGCTGGGCACTGTGGTTTTTTCCAGAGAAGTGGAGGGCATTTGCTTTACCTTGCCACAACCACTTGGGATAGGGTCTGCACCTCAGGAAAACTGTTTCCGTGGGAAGCCGGCTTTTTGCAAAGAGGTCTCTGGGCCGAGGGCCTCAGGTGTCCCTCCGGCTCCCCAAAGCACAGGGACGAGGTGAGGGGCTTAGACCATGCCTGGGCAATGTTGTTTCTTACACCTGGGTGTGTGGCATTTTGTTGACCTGGCTACCCCCACTTGGGATAGGTTTTCCACAGCAAGCGCCTATTGTTCGTCGGAAGCCGTTTTTGCCTCAGTGTTCTCCGGGCTGTGTTCGTTGGGGTTGAACTCCTGCTAGCAAAACCGCCGGGATGAGGGAAGGGTTCAGACTGTGCCTGGGCCCTGTGGTCTCTTCCAGGTCAGTGTATGGCATTTCCTTCCCCTTGCCACAGGCACCTGGGAGCATGTCTGCACGTGGAGAAAGACTTTCCCGTGGGAAGCCGGTTTTTGTCAAACGGGTCCCAGTGCTCTGCTCCTCTCTTTTCACTCCTGCTGCCAGAAGCCCAGGGAGGATGGGAGGGCTTAGAACATACCTGGGCACTGTGGTTTCTTCCAGAGAAGTGGAGGGCATTTGCTTTACCTTGCCACAACCACTTGGGATAGGGTCTGCACCTCAGGAAAACTGTTTCCGTGGGAAGCCGGCTTTTTGCAAAGGGGTCTCAGGGCCGTGGGCCTCGGCTGTCCCTCCGGCTCCCCAAAGCACAGGGACGAGGTGAGGGGCTTAGACCATGCCTGGGCAATGTTGTTTCTTACACCTGGGTGTGTGGCATTTTGTTGAGCTGGCTACCCCCACTTGGGATAGGTGTTCCACAGCAAGCACCTCTTGTTCGTCGGAAGCCGTTTTTGCCCCAGGGGTCTCCGGGCTGTGTTCGTTGGGCTTGAACTCCTGCTAGCAAAACCGCCGGGTTGAGGGAAGGGTTCAGACTGTGCCTGGGCCCTGTGGTCTCTTCCAGGTCAGTGTATGGCATTTCCTTCCCCTTGCCACAGGCACCTGGGAGCATGTCTGCACGTGGAGAAAGACTTTCCCGTGGGAAGCCGGTTTTTGTCAAATGGGTCCCAGTGCTCTGCTCCTCTCTTTTCACTCCTGCTGCCAGAAGCCCAGGGAAGATGGGAGGGCTTAGAACATGGCTGGGCACTGTGGTTTCTTCCAGAGAAGTGGAGGGCATTGGCTTTACCTTGCCACAACCACTTGTGAGAGGGTCTGCACCTCAGGAAAACTGTTTCCGTGGGAAGCCTGCTTTTTGCAAAGGGGTCTCAGGGCCGTGGGCCTCGGGTGTCCCTCCGGCTCCCCAAAGCACAGGGACGAGGTGAGGGGCTTAGACCATGGCTGGGCAATGTTGTTTCTTACACCTGGGTGTGTGGCATTTTGTTGAGCTGGCTACCCCCACTTGGGATAGGTGTTCCACAGCAAGCACCTATTGTTCGTCGGAAGCCGTTTTTGCCCCAGGGGTCTCCGGGCTGTGATCGTTGGGGTTGAACTCCTGCTAGCAAAACCGCCGGGTTGAGGGAAGGGTTCAGACTGTGCCTGGGCCCTGTGGTCTCTTCCAGGTCAGTGTATGGCATTTCCTTCCCCTTGCCACAGGCACCTGGGAGCATGTCTGCACGTGGAGAAAGACTTTCCCGTGGGAAGCCGGTTTTTGTCAAACGGGTCCCAGTGCTCTGCTCCTCTCTTTTCACTCCTGCTGCCAGATCCCAGGGAGAATGGGAGGGCTTAGAACATGCCTGGGCACTGTGGTTTCTTCCAGAGAAGTGGAGGGCATTGGCTTTACCTTGCCACAACCACTTGGGATAGGGTTTGCACCTCAGGAAAACTGTTTCCGTGGGAAGCCGGCTTTTTGCAAAGGGGTCTCAGGGCCGTGGGCCTCGGCTGTCCCTCCGGCTCCCCAAAGCACAGGGACGAGGTGAGGGGCTTAGACCATGGCTGGGCAATGTTGTTTCTTACACCTGGGTGTGTGGCATTTTGTTGAGCTGGCTACCCCCACTTGGGATAGGTGTTCCACAGCAAGCACCTATTGTTCGTCGGAAGCCGTTTTTGCCCCAGGGGTCTCCGGGCTGTGTTCGTTGGGCTTGAACTCCTGCTAGCAAAACCGCCGGGTTGAGGGAAGGGTTCAGACTGTGCCTGGGCCCTGTGGTCTCTTCCAGGTTAGTGTATGGCATTTCCTTCCCCTTGCCACAGGCATCTGGGAGCATGTCTGCACGTGGAGAAAGACTTTCCCGTGGGAAGCCGGTTTTTGTCAAACGGGTCCCAGTGCTCTGCTCCTCTCTTTTCACTCCTGCTGCCAGAAGCCCAGGGAGGATGGGAGGGCTTAGAACATACCTGGGCACTGTGGTTTCTTCCAGAGAAGTGGAGGGCATTTGCTTTACCTTGCCACAACCACTTGGGATAGGGTCTGCACCTCAGGAAAACTGTTTCCGTGGGAAGCCGGCTTTTTGCAAAGGGGTCTCAGGGCCGTGGGCCTCGGGTGTCCCTCCGGCTCCCCAAAGCACAGGGACGAGGTGAGGGGCTTAGACCATGCCTGGGCAATGTTGTTTCTTACACCTGGGTGTGTGGCATTTTGTTGAGCTGGCTACCCCCACTTGGGATAGGTTTTCCACAGCAAGCACCTCTTGTTCGTCGGAAGCCGTTTTTGCCCCAGGGGTCTCCGGGCTGTGTTCGTTGGGCTTGAACTCCTGCTAGCAAAACCGCCGGGTTGAGGGAAGGGTTCAGACTGTGCCTGGGCCCTGTGGTCTCTTCCAGGTCAGTGTATGGCATTTCCTTCCCCTTGCCACAGGCACCTGGGAGCATGTCTGCACGTGGAGAAAGACTTTCCCGTGGGAAGCCGGTTTTTGTCAAATGGGTCCCAGTGCTCTGCTCCTCTCTTTTCACTCCTGCTGCCAGAAGCCCAGGGAAGATGGGAGGGCTTAGAACATGGCTGGGCACTGTGGTTTCTTCCAGAGAAGTGGAGGGCATTGGCTTTACCTTGCCACAACCACTTGTGAGAGGGTCTGCACCTCAGGAAAACTGTTTCCGTGGGAAGCCTGCTTTTTGCAAAGGGGTCTCAGGGCCGTGGGTCTCGGGTGTCCCTCCGGCTCCCCAAAGCACAGGGACGAGGTGAGGGGCTTAGACCATGGCTGGACAATGTTGTTTCTTACACCTGGGTGTGTGGCATTTTGTTGAGCTGGCTACCCCCACTTGGGATAGGTGTTCCACAGCAAGCACCTATTGTTCCTCGGAAGCCGTTTTTGCCCCAGTGTTCTCCGGGCTGTGTTCGTTGGGGTTGAACTCCTGCTAGCAAAACCGCCGGGTTGAGGGAAGGGTTCAGACTGTGCCTGGGCCCTGTGGTCTCTTCCAGGTCAGTGTATGGCATTTCCTTCCCCTTGCCACAGGCACCTGGGAGCATGTCTGCACGTGGAGAAAGACTTTCCCGTGGGAAGCCGGTTTTTGTCAAACGGGTCCCAGTGCTCTGCTCCTCTCTTTTCACTCCTGCTGCCAGATCCCAGGGAGAATGGGAGGGCTTAGAACATGCCTGGGCACTGTGGTTTCTTCCAGAGAAGTGGAGGGCATTGGCTTTACCTTGCCACAACCACTTGGGATAGGGTTTGCACCTCAGGAAAACTGTTTCCGTGGGAAGCCGGCTTTTTGCAAAGGGGTCTCAGGGCCGTGGGCCTCGGCTGTCCCTCCGGCTCCCCAAAGCACAGGGACGAGGTGAGGGGCTTAGACCATGGCTGGGCAATGTTGTTTCTTACACCTGGGTGTGTGGCATTTTGTTGAGCTGGCTACCCCCACTTGGGATAGGTGTTCCACAGCAAGCACCTATTGTTCGTCGGAAGCCGTTTTTGCCCCAGGGGTCTCCGGGCTGTGTTCGTTGGGCTTGAACTCCTGCTAGCAAAACCGCCGGGTTGAGGGAAGGGTTCAGACTGTGCCTGGGCCCTGTGGTCTCTTCCAGGTTAGTGTATGGCATTTCCTTCCCCTTGCCACAGGCATCTGGGAGCATGTCTGCACGTGGAGAAAGACTTTCCCGTGGGAAGCCGGTTTTTGTCAAACGGGTCCCAGTGCTCTGCTCCTCTCTTTTCACTCCTGCTGCCAGAAGCCCAGGGAGGATGGGAGGGCTTAGAACATACCTGGGCACTGTGGTTTCTTCCAGAGAAGTGGAGGGCATTTGCTTTACCTTGCCACAACCACTTGGGATAGGGTCTGCACCTCAGGAAAACTGTTTCCGTGGGAAGCCGGCTTTTTGCAAAGGGGTCTCAGGGCCGTGGGCCTCGGGTGTCCCTCCGGCTCCCCAAAGCACAGGGAGGAGGTGAGGGGCTTAGACCATGCCTGGGCAATGTTGTTTCTTACACCTGGGTGTGTGGCATTTTGTTGAGCTGGCTACCTCCACTTGGGATAGGTTTTCCACAGCAAGCACCTCTTGTTCGTCGGAAGCCGTTTTAGCCCCAGGGGTCTCCGGGCTGTGTTCGTTGGGGTTGAACTCCTGCTAGCAAAACCGCCGGGTTGAGGGAAGGGTTCAGACTGTGCCTGGGCCCTGTGGTCTCTTCCAGGTCAGTGTATGGCATTTCCTTCCCCTTGCCACAGGCACCTGGGAGCATGTCTGTACGTGGAGAAAGACTTTCCCGTGGGAAGCCGTTTTTTGTCAAACGTGTCCCAGTGCTCATCTCCTCTCTTTTCACTCCTGCTGCCAGAAGCCCAGGGAGGATGGGAGGGCTTAGAACATGGCTGGGCACTGTGGTTTCTTCCAGAGAAGTGGAGGGCATTTGCTTTACCTTGCCACAACCACTTGGGATAGGGTCTGCACCTCAGGAAATCTGTTTCCGTGGGAAGCCGGCTTTTTGCAAAGGGGTCTCTGGGCCCAGGGCCTCGGGTGTCCCTCCGGCTCCCCAAAGCACAGGGATGAGGTGAGGTGCTTAGACCATGCCTGGGCAATGTTGTTTCTTACACCTGGGTGTGTGGCATAGTTTACATGGCTACCCCCACTTGGGATAGGTTTTCCACAGCAACCACCTCTTGTTCGTCGGAAGCCGTTTTTGCCCCAGGGGTCTCCGGGCTGTGTTCGTTGGGGTTGAAGTCCTGCTAGCAAAACCGCCGGGATGAGGGAAGGGTTCAGACTGTGCCTGGGCCCTGTGGTCTCTTCCAGGTCAGTGTATGGCATTTCCTTCCCCTTACCACAGGCACCTGGGAGCATCTCTGCACGTGGAGAAAGACTTTCCCCTGGGAAGACGGTTTTTGTCAAACGGGTCCCAGTGCTCTGCTCCTCTCTTTTCACTCCTGCTGCCAGAAGCCGAGGGGGGATGGGAGGGCTTAGAACATGGCTGGGCACTGTGGTTTCTTCCAGAGAAGTGGAGGGCATTGGCTTTACCTTGCCACAACCACTTGTGAGAGGGTCTGCACCTCAGGAAAACTGTTTCCGTGGGAAGCCGGCTTTTTGCAAAGGGGTCTCAGGGCCGTGAGCCTCGGGTGTCCCTCCGGCTCCCCAAAGCACAGGGACGAGGTGAGGGGCTTAGACCATGGCTGGGCAATGTTGTTTCTTACACCTGGGTGTGTGGCATTTTGTTGAGCTGGCTACCCCCACTTGGGATAGGTGTTCCACAGCAAGCACCTATTGTTCGTCGGAAGCCGTTTTTGCCCCAGGGGTCTCCGGGCTGTGTTCGTTGGG
The DNA here is from genome assembly GCF_024610735.1 of Ursus americanus. Classification (NCBI taxonomy): domain Eukaryota; kingdom Metazoa; phylum Chordata; class Mammalia; order Carnivora; family Ursidae; genus Ursus; species Ursus americanus. The sequence goes on from NC_142146.1 coordinate 1,093,021, forward strand.
GTTGAACTCCTGCTAGCAAAACCGCCCGGTTGAGGGAAGGGTTCAGATAGTGCCTGGGCCCTGTGGTCTCTTCCAGGTCAGTGTATGGCATTTCCTTCCCCTTGCCACAGGCACCTGGGAGCATGTCTGCACGTGGAGAAAGACTTTCCCGTGGGAAGCCGGTTTTTGTTAAACGGGTCCCAGTGCTCTGCTCCTCTCTTTTCACTCCTGCTGCCAGAAGCCCAGGGAGGATGGGAGGGCTTAGCACATGGCTGGGCACTGTGGTTTCTTCCAGAGAAGTGGAGGGCATTTGCTTTACCTTGCCACAACCACTTGTGAGAGGGTCTGCACCTCAGGAAAACTGTTCCCGTGGGAAGCCGGCTTTTTGCAAAGGGGTCTCTGGGCCGAGGGCCTCAGGTGTCCCTCCGGCTCCCCAAAGCACAGGGACGAGGTGAGGGGCTTAGAACATGCCTGGGCAATGTTGTTTCTTACACCTGGGTGTGTGGCATTTTGTTGAGCTGGCTTACCCCAGTTGGGATAGGTTTTCCACTGCAAGCGCCTATTGTTTGTCGGAACCCGTTTTTGCCTCAGTGTTCTCAGGGCTGTGTTCGTTGGGGTTGAACTCCTGCTAGCAAAACCGCTGGGATGAGGGAAGTGTTCAGACTGTGCCTGGGCCCTGTGGTCTCTTCCAGGTCAGTGTATGGCATTTCCTTCCCCTTGCCACAGGCACCTGGGAGCATGTCTCCACGTGGAGAAAGACTTTCCCGTGGGAAGCCGGTTTTTGTCAAACGGGTCCCAGTGCTCTGCTCCTCTCTTTTCACTCCTGCTGCCAGAAGCCCAGGGAGGATGGGAGGGCTTAGGACATGGCTGGGCACTGTGGATTCTTCCCGAGAAGTGGAGGGCATTTGCTTTACCTTGCCACAACCACTTGTGAGAGGGTGTGCACCTCAGGAAAACTGTACCGGGGGAAGCCTACTTTTTGTAAAGGGGTCTCAGGGCCGTGGGCCTCGGGTGTCCCTCCGGCTCCCCAAAGCACAGGAACGAGGTGAGGGGCTTAGACCATGCCTGGGCAATGTTGTTTCTTACACCTGGGTGTGTGTCATTTTGTTGAGCTGGCTACCCCCACTTGGGATAGGTTTTCCACAGCAAGCGCCTATTGTTCGTCGGAAGCCGTTTTTGCCCCAGGGGTCTCCGGGCTGTGTTCGTTGGGGTTGAACTTCTGCTAGCAAAACCGGCGGGATGAGGGAAGGGTTCAGACTGTGCCTGGGCCCTGTGGTCTCTTCCAGGTCAGTGTAGGGCATTTCCTTCCCCTTGCCTCAGGCACCTGGGAGCATGTAGGCACGTGGAGAAAGACTTTCCCGTGGGAAGCTGGTTTTATCAAACAGGTCCCAGTGCTCTGCTCCTCTCTTTTCACTCCTGCTGCCAGAAGCCCAGGGAGGATGGGAGGGCTTAGAACATGGCTGGGCACTGTGGTTTCTTCCAGAGAAGTGGAGGGCATTTGCTTTACCTTGCCACAACCACTTGGGATAGGGTCTGCACCTCAGGAAATCTGTTTCCGTGGGAAGCCGGCTTTTTGCAAAGGGGTCTCTGGGCCCAGGGACTCGGGTTTCCCTCCGGCTCCCCAAAGCACAGGGACGAGGTGAGGGGCTTAGACCATGCCTGGGCAATGTTGTTTCTTACATCTGGGTGTGTGGCATAGTTTACCTGGCTACCCCCACTTGGGATAGGTGTTCCACAGCAAGCACCTATTGTTCGTCGGAAGCCGATTTTGCCCCAGGGGTCTCCGGGCTGTGTTCCTTGGGCTTGAACTCCTGCTAGCAAAACCGCCGGGTTGAGGGAAGGGTTCAGAGAGTGCCTGGGCCCTGTGGTCTCTTCCAGGTCAGTGTATGGCATTTCCTTCCCCTTGCCACAGGACCTGGGAGCATGTCTGCACGTGGAGAAAGACTTTCCCGTGGGAATCCGGTTTTTGTCAAACGGGTCCCAGTGCTCTGCTCCTCTCTTTTCACTCCTGCTGCCAGAAGCCCAGGGAGGATGGGAGGGCTTAGAACATGGCTGGGCACTGTGGTTTCTTCCAGAGAAGTGGAGGGCATTTGCTTTACCTTGCCACAACCACTTGTGAGAGGGTCTGCACCTCAGGAAAACTGTTCCCGTGGGAAGCCTGCTTTTTGCAAAGGGGTCTCAGGGCCGTGGGCCTCGGCTGTCCCTCCGGCTCCCCAAAGCACAGGGACAAGGTGAGGGGCTTAGACCATGCCTGGGCAATGTTGTTTCTTACACCTGGGTGTGCGGCATTTTGTTGAGCTGGCTGCCCACACTTGGGATAGGTTTTCCACAACAAGCGCCTATTGTTCGTCGGAAGCCGTTTTTGCCTCAGTGTTCTCCGGGCTGTATTCGTTGGGCCTGAACTCCTGCTAGCAAAACCGCCGGGATGAGGGAAGGGTTCAGACTGTGCCTGGGCCCTGTGGTCTCTTCCAGGTCAGTGTATGGCATTTCCTTCCCCTTGCCACAGGCACCTGGGAGCATGTCTGCACGTGGAGAAAGACTTTTCCGTGGGAAGCCGGTTTTTGTCAAACGGGTCCCAGTGCTCTGCTCCTCTCTTTTCACTCCTGCTGCCAGAAGCCCAGGGAGGATGGGAGGGCTTAGAACATGGCTGGGCACTGTGGTTTCTTCCAGAGAAGTGGAGGGCATTTGCTTTACCTTGCCACAACCACTTGGGATAGGGTCTGCACCTCAGGAAATCTGTTTCCGTGGGAAGCCGGCTTTTTGCAAAGGGGTCTCTGGGCCCAGGGACTCGGGTGTCCCTCCGGCTCCCCAAAGCACAGGGACGAGGTGAGGGGCTTAGACCATGCCTGGGCAATGTTGTTTCTTACACCTGGGTGTGTGGCATTTTGTTGACCTGGCTACCCCCACTTGGGATAGGTTTTCCACAGCAAGCGCCTATTGTTCGTCGGAAGCCGTTTTTGCCTCAGTGTTCTCCGGGTTGTGTTCGTTGGGGTTGAACTCCTGCTAGCAAAACCGCCGGGTTGAGGGAAGGGTTCAGACTTTGCCTGGGCCCGGTGGTCTCTTCCATGTCAGTGTATGGTATTTCCTTCCCCTTGCCACAGGCACCTGGGAGCATGTCTGCACGTGGAGAAAGACTTTTCCGTGGGAAGCCGGTTTTTGTCAAACGAGTCCCAGTGCTCTGCTCCTCTCTTTTCACTCCTGCTGCCAGAAGCCCAGGGAGGATGGGAGGGCTTAGAACATGGCTGGGCACTGTGGTTTCTTCCAGAGAAGTGGAGGGCATTTGCATTACCTTGCCACAACCACTTGGGATAGGGTCTGCACCTCAGGAAATCTGTTTCCGTGGGAAGCCGGCTTTTTGCAAAGGGGTCTCTGGGCCCAGGGCCTCGGGTGTCCCTCCGGCTCCCCAAAGCACAGGGACGAGGTGAGGGGCTTAGACCGTGCCTGGGCAATGTTGTTTCTTACACCTGGGTGTGTGGCATAGTTTACCTGGCTACCCCCACTTGGGATAGGTGTTCCACAGCAAGCACCTATTGTTCGTCGGAAGCCGTTTTTGCCCCAGGGTTCTCCGGGCTGTGTTCGTTGGGGTTGAACTCCTGCTAGCAAAACCGCCGGGTTGAGGGAAGGGTTCAGACTGTGCCTGGGCCCTGTGGTCTCTTCCAGGTCAGTGTATGGCATTTCCTTCCCCTTGCCACAGGCACCTGGGAGCATGTCTGCACGTGGAGAAAGACTTTCCCGTGGGAAGCCGGTTTTTGTCCAACGGATCCCAGTGCTCTGCTCCTCTCTTTTCACTCCTGCTGCCAGAAGCCCAGGGAGGATGGGAGGGCTTAGAACATGGCTGGGCACTGTGGTTTCTTCCAGAGAAGTGGAGGGCATTTGCTTTACCTTGCCACAACCACTTGTGAGAGGGTCTGCACCTCAGGAAAACTGTTCCCGTGGGAAGCCTGCTTTTTGCAAAGGGGTCTCAGGGCCGTGGGCCTCGGCTGTCCCTCCGGGTCCCCAAAGCACAGGGACGAGGTGAGGGGCTTAGACCATGCCTGGGCAATGTTGTTTCTTACACCTGGGTGTGTGGCATTTTGTTGACCTGGCTACCCCCACTTGGGATAGGTTTTCCACAGCCAGCGCCTATTGTTCGTCGGAAGCCGTTTTTGCCTCAGTGTTCTCCGGGTTGTGTTCGTTGGGCCTGAACTCCTGCTAGCAAAACCGCCGGGATGAGGGAAGGGTTCAGACTGTGCCTGGGCCCTGTGGTCTCTTCCAGGTCAGTGTATGGCATTTCCTTCCCCTTGCCACAGGCACCTGGGAGCATGTCTGCACGTGGAGAAAGACTTTCCCGTGCGAAGCCGGTTTTTGTCAAACGGGTCCCAGTGCTCTGCTCCTCTCTTTTCACTCCTGCTGCCAGAAGCCCAGGGAGGATGGGAGGGCTTAGCACATGGCTGGGCACTGTGGTTTCTTCCAGAGAAGTGGAGGGCATTTGCATTACCTTGCCACAAGCACTTGGGATAGGGTCTGCACCTCAGGAAATCTGTTTCCGTGGGAAGCCGGCTTTTTGCAAATGGGTCTCTGGGCCCAGGGCCTCAGGTGTCCCTCCGGCTCCCCAAAGCACAGGGACGAGGTGAGGGGCTTAGACCATGCCTGGGCAATGTTGTTTCTTACACCTGGGTGTGTGGCATAGTTTACCTGGCTACCCCCACTTGGGATAGGTGTTCCACAGCAAGCACCTATTGTTTGTCGGAAGCCGTTTTTGCCTCAGTGTTCTCCGGGCTGTGTTCGTTGGGGTTGAACTCCTGGTAGCTAAACCGCCAGGATGAGGGAAGGGTTCAGACTGTGCCTGGGCCCTGTGGTCTCTTCCAGGTCAGTGTATGGCATTTCCTTCCCCTTGCCACAGGCACCTGGGAGCATGTCTGCACGTGGAGAAAGACTTTCCCGTGGGAAGCCGGTTTTTGTCCAACGGATCCCAGTGCTCTGCTCCTCTCTTTTCACTCCTGCTGCCAGAAGCCCAGGGAGGATGGGAGGGCTTAGAACATGGCTGGGCACTGTGGTTTCTTCCAGAGAAGTGGAGGGCATTTGCTTTACCTTGCCACAACCACTTGTGAGAGGGTCTGCACCTCAGGAAAACTGTTCCCGTGGGAAGCCTGCTTTTTGCAAAGGGGTCTCAGGGCCGTGGGCCTCGGCTGTCCCTCCGGGTCCCCAAAGCACAGGGACGAGGTGAGGGGCTTAGACCATGCCTGGGCAATGTTGTTTCTTACACCTGGGTGTGTGGCATTTTGTTGACCTGGCTACCCCCACTTGGGATAGGTTTTCCACAGCCAGCGCCTATTGTTCGTCGGAAGCCGTTTTTGCCTCAGTGTTCTCCGGGTTGTGTTCGTTGGGCCTGAACTCCTGCTAGCAAAACCGCCGGGATGAGGGAAGGGTTCAGACTGTGCCTGGGCCCTGTGGTCTCTTCCAGGTCAGTGTATGGCATTTCCTTCCCCTTGCCACAGGCACCTGGGAGCATGTCTGCACGTGGAGAAAGACTTTCCCGTGCGAAGCCGGTTTTTGTCAAACGGGTCCCAGTGCTCTGCTCCTCTCTTTTCACTCCTGCTGCCAGAAGCCCAGGGAGGATGGGAGGGCTTAGCACATGGCTGGGCACTGTGGTTTCTTCCAGAGAAGTGGAGGGCATTTGCATTACCTTGCCACAAGCACTTGGGATAGGGTCTGCACCTCAGGAAATCTGTTTCCGTGGGAAGCCGGCTTTTTGCAAATGGGTCTCTGGGCCCAGGGCCTCAGGTGTCCCTCCGGCTCCCCAAAGCACAGGGACGAGGTGAGGGGCTTAGACCATGCCTGGGCAATGTTGTTTCTTACACCTGGGTGTGTGGCATAGTTTACCTGGCTACCCCCACTTGGGATAGGTGTTCCACAGCAAGCACCTATTGTTTGTCGGAAGCCGTTTTTGCCTCAGTGTTCTCCGGGCTGTGTTCGTTGGGGTTGAACTCCTGGTAGCTAAACCGCCAGGATGAGGGAAGGGTTCAGACTGTGCCTGGGCCCTGTGGTCTCTTCCAGGTCAGTGTATGGCATTTCCTTCCCCTTGCCACAGGCACCTGGGAGCATGTCTGCACGTGGAGAAAACTTTCCCGTGGGAAGCCGGTTTTTGTCCAACGGGTCCTAGTGCTCTGCTCCTCTCTTTTCACTCCTGCTGCCAGAAGCCCAGGGAGGATGGGAGGGCTTAGAACATGGCTGGGCACTGTGGTTTCTTCCAGAGAAGTGGAGGGCATTTGCTTTACCTTGCCACAACCCCTTGTGAGAGGGTCTGTACCTCAGGAAAACTGTTCCCGTGGGAAGCCTGCTTTTTGCAAGGGGTCTCAGGGCCGTGGGCCTCGGCTGTCCCTCCGGCTCCTCAAAGCACAGGGACGAGGTGAGGGGTAAGACCATGACTGTGCAATGTTGTTTCTTACACCTGGGTGTGTGGCATTTTGTTGAGCTGGCTACCCCCACTTGGGATAGGTGTTCCACAGCAAGCACCTATTGTTCGTCAGAAGCCGTTTTTGCCTCAGTGTTCTCTGGGCTGTGTTCGTTGGGGTTGAACTCCTGCTAGCAAAACCCCCGGGTTGAGGGAAGGGTTCAGACTTTGCCTGGGCCCTGTGGTCTCTTCCAGGTCAGTGTATGGCATTTCCTTCCCCTTGCCACAGGCACCTGGGAGCATGTCTGCTCGTGGAGAAAGACTATCCTGTGGGAAGCCGGTTTTTGTCAAACGGGTCCCAGTGCTCTGCCCCTCTCTTTTCACTCCTACTGCCAGAAGCCCAGGGAGGATGGGAGGGCTTAGAACATGGCTGGGCACTGTGGTTTCTTCCAGAGAAGTGGAGGGCATTTGCTTTACCTTGCCACAACCACTTGGGATAGGGTCTGCACCTCAGGAAAACTGTTTCCGTGGGAAGCCGGCTTTTTGCAAAGGGGTCTCTGGGCCCAGGGCCTCGGGTGTCCCTCCGGCTCCCCAAAACACAGGGACGAGGTGAGGGGCTTAGACCGTGCCTGGGCAATGTTGTTTCTTACACCTGGGTGTGTGGCATAGTTTACCTGGCTACCCCCACTTGGGATAGGTGTTCCACAGCAAGCACCTATTGTTCGTCGGAAGCCGTTTTTGCCCCAGGGGTCTCCGGGCTGTGTTCGTTGGGGTTGAACTCCTGCTAGCAAAACCGCCGGGTTGAGGGAAGGGTTCAGACTGTGCCTGGGCCCTGTGGTCTCTTCCAGGTCAGTGTATGGCATTTCCTTCCCCTAGCCACAGGCACCTGGGAGCATGTCTGCACGTGGAGAAAGACTTTCCCGTGGGAAGCCGGTTTTTGTCAAACGGGTCCCAGTGCTCTGCTCCTCTCTTTTCACTCCTGCTGCCAGAAGCCCAGGGAGGATGGGAGGGCTTAGAACATGGCTGGGCACTGTGGTTTCTTCCAGAGAAGTGGAGGGCATTTGCTTTACCTTGCCACAACCCCTTGTGAGAGGGTCTGTACCTCAGGAAAACTGTTCCCGTGGGAAGCCTGCTTTTTCCAAGGGGTCTCAGGGCCGTGGGCCTCGGCTGTCCCTCCGGCTCCCCAAAGCACAGGGACGAGGTGAGGGGTAAGACCATGACTGTGCAATGTTGTTTCTTACACCTGGGTGTGTGGCATTTTGTTGAGCTGGCTACCCCCACTTGGGATAGGTGTTCCACAGCAAGCACCTATTGTTCGTCAGAAGCCGTTTTTGCCTCAGTGTTCTCTGGGCTGTGTTCGTTGGGGTTGAACTCCTGCTAGCAAAACCCCCGGGTTGAGGGAAGGGTTCAGACTTTGCCTGGGCCCTGTGGTCTCTTCCAGGTCAGTGTATGGCATTTCCTTCCCCTTGCCACAGGCACCTGGGAGCATGTCTGCTCGTGGAGAAAGACTATCCTGTGGGAAGCCGGTTTTTGTCAAACGGGTCCCAGTGCTCTGCCCCTCTCTTTTCACTCCTACTGCCAGAAGCCCAGGGAGGATGGGAGGGCTTAGAACATGGCTGGGCACTGTGGTTTCTTCCAGAGAAGTGGAGGGCATTTGCTTTACCTTGCCACAACCACTTGGGATAGGGTCTGCACCTCAGGAAAACTGTTTCCGTGGGAAGCCGGCTTTTTGCAAAGGGGTCTCTGGGCCCAGGGCCTCGGGTGTCCCTCCGGCTCCCCAAAACACAGGGACGAGGTGAGGGGCTTAGACCGTGCCTGGGCAATGTTGTTTCTTACACCTGGGTGTGTGGCATAGTTTACCTGGCTACCCCCACTTGGGATAGGTGTTCCACAGCAAGCACCTATTGTTCGTCGGAAGCCGTTTTTGCCCCAGGGGTCTCCGGGCTGTGTTCGTTGGGGTTGAACTCCTGCTAGCAAAACCGCCGGGTTGAGGGAAGGGTTCAGACTGTGCCTGGGCCCTGTGGTCTCTTCCAGGTCAGTGTATGGCATTTCCTTCCCCTAGCCACAGGCACCTGGGAGCATGTCTGCACGTGGAGAAAGACTTTCCCGTGGGAAGCCGGTTTTTGTCAAACGGGTCCCAGTGCTCTGCTCCTCTCTTTTCACTCCTGCTGCCAGAAGCCCAGGGAGGATGGGAGGGCTTAGAACATGGCTGGGCACTGTGGTTTCTTCCAGAGAAGTGGAGGGCATTTGCTTTACCTTGCCTCAACCACGTGGGATAGGGTCTGCACCTCAGGAAAACTATTCCCGTGGGAAGCTGGCTTTTTGCAAAGGGGTCTCTGGGCCGAGGGCCTCAGGTGTCCCTACGGCTCCCCAAAGCACAGGGACAAGGTGAGGGGCTTAGAACATGCCTGGGCAATGTTGTTTCTTACACCTGGGTGTGTGGCATTTTGTTGAGCTGGCTAACCCCACTTGGGATAGGTTTTCCACAGCAAGCGCCTATTGTTTGAAGGAAGTCGTTTTTGCCTCAGTGTTCTCCGGGCTCTGTTCGTTGGGGTTGAACTCCTGCTAGCAAAACCGCCGGGATGAGGGAAGGGTTCAGACTGTGCCTGGGCCCTGTGGTCTCTTCCAGGTCAGTGTATTGCATTTCCTTCCCCTTGCCACAGGCACCTGGGAGCATGTCTGCACGTGGAGAAAGACTTTCCCGTGGGAAGCCGGTTTTTGTCAAACGGGTCCCAGTGCTCTGCTCCTCTCTTTTCACTCCTGCTGCCAGAAGCCCAGGGAGGATGGGAGGGCTTAGAACATGGCTGGGCACTGTGGTTTCTTCCAGAGAAGTGGAGGGCATTTGCTTTACCTTGCCACAACCACTTGGGATAGGGTCTGCACCTCAGGAAATCTGTTTCCGTGGGAAGCCGGCTTTTTGCAAAGGGGTCTCTGGGCCCAGGGACTCGGGTGTCCCTCCGGCTTCCCAAAGCACAGGGACGAGGTGAGGGGCTTAGACCATGCCTGGGCAATGTTGTTTCTTACACCTGGGTGTGTGGCATAGTTTACCTGGCTACCCCCACTTGGGATAGGTGTTCCACAGCAAGCACCTATTGTTCGTCAGAAGCCGTTTTTGCCCCAGGGGTCTCCGGGCTGTGTTCGTTGGGGTTGAACTCCTGCTAGCAAAACCCCCGGGTTGAGGGAAGGGTTCAGACTTTGCCTGGGCCCTGTGGTCTCTTCCAGGTCAGTGTATTGCATTTCCTTCCCCTTGCCACAGGCACCTGGGAGCATGTCTGAACGTGGAGAAAGACTATCCTGTGGGAAGCCGGTTTTTGTCAAACGGGTCCCAGTGCTCTGCTCCTCTCTTTTCACTCCTGCTGCCAGAAGCCCAGGGAGGATGGGAGGGCTTAGAACATGGCTGGGCACTGTGGTTTCTTCCAGAGAAGTGGAGGGCATTTGCTTTACCTTGCCACAACCACGTGGGATAGGGTCTGCACCTCAGGAAAACTGGTCCCGTGGGAAGCTGGCTTTTTGCAAAGGGGTCTCTGGGCCGAGGGCCTCAGGTGTCCCTCCGGCTCCCCAAAGCACAGGGACAAGGTGAGGGGCTTAGACCATGCCTGGGCAATGTTGTTTCTTACACCTGCGTGTGTGGCATTTTGTTGAGCTGGCTAACCCCACTTGGGATAGGTTTTCCACAGCAAGCGCCTATTGTTTGAAGGAAGTCGTTTTTGCCTCAGTGTTCTCCGGGCTCTGTTCGTTGGGGTTGAACTCCTGCTAGCAAAACCGCCGGGATGAGGGAAGGGTTCAGACTGTGCCTGGGCCCTGTGGTCTCTTCCAGGTCAGTGTATGGCATTTCCTTCCCCTTGCCACAGGCACCTGGGAGCATGTCTGCACGTGGAGAAAGACTATCCTGTGGGAAGCCGGTTTTTGTCAAACGGGTCCCAGTCCTCTGCCCCTCTCTTTTCACTCCTACTGCCAGAAGCCTAGGGAGGATGGGAGGGCTTAGAACATGGCTGGGCACTGTGGTTTCTTCCAGAGAAGTGGAGGGCATTTGCTTTACCTTGCCACAACCACTTGGGATAGGGTCTGCACCTCAGGAAAACTGTTTCTATGGGAAGCCGGCTTTTTGCAAAGGGGTCTCTGGGCCCAGGGCCTCGGGTGTCCCTCCGGCTCCCCAAAACACAGGGACGAGGTGAGGGGCTTAGACCGTGCCTGGGCAATGTTGTTTCTTACACCTGGGTGTGTGGCATAGTTTACCTGGCTACCCCCACTTGGGATAGGTGTTCCACAGCAAGCACCTATTGTTCGTCGGTAGCCGTTTTTGCCCCAGGGATCTCCGGGCTGTGTTCGTTGGGGTTTAACTCCTGCTAGCAAAACCGCCGGGATGAGGGAAGGGTTCAGACTGTGCCTGGGCCCTGTGGTCTCTTCCAGGTCAGTGTATGGCATTTCCTTCCCCTTGCCACAGGCACCTGGGAGCATGTCTGCACGTGGAGAAAGACTTTCCCGTGGGAAGCCGGTTTTTGTCAAACGGGTCCCAGTGCTCTGCTCCTCTCTTTTCACTCCTGCTGCCAGAAGCCCAGGGAGTATGGGAGGGCTTAGAATATGGCTGGGCACTGTGGTTTCTTCCAGAGAAGTGGAGGGCATTTGCTTTACCTTGCCACAACCACTTGGGATAGGGTCTGCACCCCAGGAAAACTGTTTCCGTGGGAAGCCGGCTTTTTGCAAAGAGGTCTCTGGGCCGAGGGCCTCAGGTGTCCCTCTGGCTCCCCAAAGCACAGGGACGAGGTGAGGGGCTTAGACCATGCCTGGGCAATGTTGTTTCTTACACCTGGGTGTGTGGCATAGTTTACCTGTCTACCCCCACTTGGGATAGGTGTTCCACAGCAAGCACCTATTGTTCGTCGGAAGCCGTTTTTGCCCCAGGGTTCTCCGGGCTGTGTTCGTTGGGGTTGAACTCCTGCTAGCAAAACCACCGGGTTGAGGGAAGGGTTCAGACTGTGCCTGGGCCCTGTGGTCTCTTCCAGGTCAGTGTATGGCATTTCCTTCCCCTTGCCACAGGCACCTGGGAGCATGTCTGCACGTGGAGAAAGACTTTCCCGTGGGAAGCCGGTTTTTGTCCAACGGGTCCCAGTGCTCTGCTCCTCTCTTTTCACTCCTGCTGCCAGAAGCCCAGGGAGGATGGGAGGGCTTAGAACATGGCTGGGCACTGTGGTTTCTTCCAGAGAAGTGGAGGGCATTTGCTTTACCTTGCCACAACCTCTTGTGAGAGGGTCTGCACCTCAGGAAAACTGTTCCCGTGGGAAGCCTGCTTTTTGCAAAGGGGTCTCAGGGCCATGGGCCTCGGCTGTCCCTCCGGGTCCCCAAAGCACAGGGACGAGGTGAGGGGCTTAGACCATGCCTGGGCAATGTTGTTTCTTACACCTGGGTGTGTGGCATTTTGTTGACCTGGCTACCCCCACTTGGGATAGGTTTTCCACAGCAAGCGCCTATTGTTCGTCGGAAGCCGTTTTTGCCTCAGTGTTCTCCGGGTAGTGTTCGTTGGGGTTGAACTCCTGCTAGCAAAACCGCTTGGATGAGGGAAGGGTTCAGACTGTGCCTGGGCCCTGTGGTCTCTTCCAGGTCAGTGTATGGCATTTCCATCCCCTTGCCACAGGCACCTGGGAGCATGTCTGCACGTGGAGAAAGACTTTCCCGTGGGAAGCCGGTTTTTGGCAAACGGGTCCCAGTGCTCTGCTCCTCTCTTTTCCCTCCTGCTGCCAGAAGCCCAGGGAGGATGGGAGGGCTTAGAACATGGCTGGGCACTGTGGTTTCTTCCAGAGAAGTGGAGGGCATTTGCTTTACCTTGCCACAACCACTTGGGATAGGGTCTGCACCTCAGGAAATCTGTTCCCGTGGGAAGCCGGCTTTTTGCAAAGGGGACTCTGGGCCCAGGGTCTCGGGTGTCCCTCCGGCTCCCCAAAGCACAGGGACGAGGTGAGGGGCTTAGACCGTGCCTGGGCAATGTTGTTTCTTACACCTGGGTGTGTGGCATAGTTTACCTGGCTACCCCCACTTGGGATAGGTGTTCCACAGCAAGCACCTATTGTTCGTCGGAAGCTGTTTTTGCCCCAGGGGTCTCCGGGCTGTGTTCGTTGGGGTTGAACTCCTGCTAGCAAAACCGCCGGCTTGAGGGAAGGGTTCAGATAGTGCCTGGGCCCTGTGGTCTCTTCCAGGTCAGTGTATGGAATTTCCTTCCCCTTGCCACAGGCACCTGGGAGCATGTCTGCACGTGGAGAAAGACTTTCCCGTGGGAAGCCGGTTTTTGTCAAACGGGTCCCAGTGCTCTGCTCCTCTCTTTTCACTCCTGCTGCCAGAAGCCCAGGGAGGATGGGAGGGCTTAGAACATGGCTGGGCACTGTGGTTTCGTCCAGAGAAGTGGAAGGCATTTGCTTTACCTTGCCACAACCACTTAGGATAGGGTCTGCACCTCAGGAAAACTGTTCCCGTGGGAAGCCGGCTTTTTGCAAAGGGGTCTCTGGGCCGAGGGCCTCAGGTGTCCCTCCGGCTCCCCAAAGCACAGGGACGAGGTGACGGGCTTAGAACATGCCTGGGCAATGTTGTTTCTTATACCTGGGTGTGCGGCATTTTGTTGAGCTGGCTACCCCCACTTGGGATAGGTTTTCCACAGCAAGCGCCTATTGTTCGTCGGAAGCCGTTTTTGCCCCAGGGGTCTCCGGGCTGTGTTCGTAGGGGTTGAACTCCTGCTAGCAAAACCGCCGGGATGAGGGAAGGGTTCAGACTGTGCCTGGGCCCTGTGGTCTCTTCCAGGTCAGTGTATGGCATTTCCTTCCCCTTGCCACAGGCACCTGGGAGCATGTCTGCACGTGGAGAAAGACTTTCCCGTGGGAAGCCGGTTTTTGTCAAACGGGTCCCAGTGCTCTGCTCCTCTCTTTTCACTCCTGCTGCCAGAAGCCCAGGGAGGATGGGAGGGCTTAGCACATGGCTGGGTACTGTGGTTTCTTCCAGAGAAGTGGAGGGCATTTGCATTACCTTGCCACAACCACTTGGGATAGGGTCTGCACCTCAGGAAATCTGTTTCCGTGGGAAGCCGGCTTTTTGCAAATGGGTCTCTAGGCCCAGGGCCTCAGGTGTCCCTCCGGCTCCCCAAAGCACAGGGACGAGGTGAGGGGCTTAGACCATGCCTGGGCAATGTTGTTTCTTACACCTGGGTGTGTGGCATTTTGTTGAGCTGGCTAACCCCACTTGGGATAGGTTTTCCACAGCAAGCGCCTATTGTTTGTCGGAAGCCGTTTTTGCCTCAGTGTTCTCCGGGCTGTGTTCGTTGGGGTTGAACTCCTGCTAGCAAAACCGCCGGGATGAGGGAAGGGTTCAGACTGTGCCTGGGCCCTGTGGTCTCTTCCAGGTCAGTGTATGGCATTTCCTTCCCCTTGCCACAGGCACCTGGGAGCATGTCTGCACGTGGAGAAAGACTTTCCCGTGGGAAGCCGGTTTTTGTCAAACGGGTCCCAGTGCTCTGCTCCTCTCTTTTCACTCCTGCTGCCAGAAGCCCAGGGAGGATGGGAGGGCTTAGAACATGGCTGGGCACTGTGGTTTCTTCCAGAGAAGTGGAGGGCATTTGCTTTACCTTGCCACAACCACTTGGGATAGGGTCTGCACCTCAGGAAATCTGTTTCCGTGGGAAGCCGGCTTTTTGCAAAGGGGTCTCTGGGCCCAGGGCCTCGGGTGTCCCTCCGGCTCCCCAAAGCACAGGGATGAGGTGAGGGGTTTAGACCATGCCTGGGAAATGTTGTTTCTTACACCTGGGTGTGTGGCATTTTGTTGAGCTGGCTACTCCCACTTGGGATAGGTTTTCCACAGCAAGCGCCTATTGTTCGTCGGAAGCCGTTTTTGCCCCCGGGGTCTCCGGGCTGTGTTCCTTGGGGTTGAACTCCTGCTAGCAAAACCGCCGGGATGAGGGAAGGGTTCAGACTGTGCCTGGGCCCTGTGGTCTCTTCCAGGTCAGTGTATGGCATTTCCTTCCCCTTGCCACAGGCACCTGGGAGCATGTCTGCACGTGGAGAAAGACTTTCCCGTGGGAAGCCGGTTTTTGTCAAACGGGTCCCAGTGCTCTGCTCCTCTCTTTTCACTCCTGCTGCCAGAAGCCCAGGGAGGATGGGAGGGCTTAGAACATGGCTGGGCACTATGGTTTCTTCCAGAGAAGTGGAGGGCATTTGCTTTACCTTGCCACAACCACTTGGGATACGGTCTGCACCTCAGGAAATCTGTTTCCGTGGGAAGCCTGCTTTTTGCAAAGGGGTCTCTGGGCCCAGGGCCTCGGGTGTCCCTCCGGCTCCCCAAAGCACAGGGACGAGGTGAGGGGCTTAGACCATGCCTGGGCAATGTTGTTTCTTCCACCTGGGTGTGTGGCATAGTTTACCTGGCTACCCCCACTTGGGATAGGTGTTCCACAGCAAGCACCTATTGTTCGTCAGAAGCCGTTTTTGCCCCAGGGGTCTCCGGGCTGTGTACGTTGGGGTTGAACTCCTGCTAGCAAAACCGCTGGGATGAGGGAAGGGTTCAGACTGTGCCTGGGCCCTGTGGTCTCTTCCAGGTCAGTGTATGGCATTTCCTTCCCCTTACCACAGGCACCTGGGAGCATGTCTGCACGTGGAGAAAGACTTTCCCGTGGGAAGCCGGTTTTTGGCAAACGGGTCCCAGTGCTCTACTCCTCTCTTTTCACTCCTGCTGCCAGAAGCCCAGGGAGGATGGGAGGGCTTAGAACATGGCTGGGCTCTGTGGTTTCTTCCAGAGAAGTGGAGGGCATTTGCTTTACCTTGCCACAACCCCTTGTGAGAGGGTCTGCACCTCAGGAAAACTGTTTCCGTGGGAAGCCGGCTTTTTGCAAAAGGGTCTCAGGGCCGTGGGCCTCGGCTGTCCCTCCGGGTCCCCAAAGCACAGGGACGAGGTGAGGGGCTTAGACCATGCCTGGGCAATGTTGTTTCTTACACCTGTGTGTGTGGCATTTTGTTGAGCTGGCTACCCCCACTTGGGATAGGTTTTCCACAGCAAGCGCCTATTGTTTGTCGGAAGCCGTTTTTGCCTCAGTGTTCTCCGGGCTGTGTTCGTTGGGGTTGAACTCCTGCTAGCAAAACCGCCGGGATGAGGGAAGGGTTCAGACTGTGCCTGGGCCCTGTGGTCTCTTCCAGGTCAGTGTATGACATTTCCTTCCCCTTGCCACAGGCACCTGGGAGCATGTCTTCACGTGGAGAAAGACTTTCCCCTGGGAAGCCAGTTTTTGTCAAACGGGTCGCAGTGCTCTGCTCCTCTCTTTTCACTCCTGCTGCCAGAAGCCCAGTGACGATGGGAGGGCTTAGAACATGGCTGGGCACTGTGGTTTCTTCCAGAGAAGTGGAGGGCATTTGCTTTACCTTGCCACAACCACTTGGGATAGGGTCTGCACCTCAGGAAAACTGTTTCCGTGGGAAGCCGGCTTTTTGCAAAGGGGTCTCAGGGCCGTTGGCCTCGGGTGTCCCTCCGGCTCCCCAAAGCACAGGGACGAGGTGAGGGGCTTAGACCATGCCTGGGCAATGTTGTTTCTTACACCTGGGTGTGTGGCATTTTGTTGAGCTGGCTACCCCCACTTGGGATAGGTGTTCCACAGCAAGCACCTATTGTTCGTCGGAAGCCGTTTTTGCCCCAGGGGTCTCCGGGCTGTGTTCGTTGGGCTTGAACTCCAGCTAGCAAAACCGCCGGGTTGAGGGAAGGGTTCAGACTGTGCCTGGGCCCTGTGGTCTCTTCCAGGTCAGTGTATGGCATTTCCTTCCCCTTGCTACAGGCACCTGGGAGCATGTCTGCACGTGGAGAAAGACTTTCCCGTGGGAAGCCGGTTTTTGTCAAACGTGTCCCAGTGCTCAGCTCCTCTCTTTTCACTCCTGCTGCCAGAAGCCCAGGGAGGATGGGACGGCTTAGAACATGGCTGGGCACTGGGGTTTCTTCCAGAGAAGTGGAGGGCATTGGCTTTACCTTGCCACAACCACTTGTGAAAGGGTCTGCACCTCAGGAAAACTGTTTCCGTGGGAAGCCGGCTTTTTGCAAAGGGGTCTCAGGGCCGTGGGCCTCGGCTGTCCCTCCGGCTCCCCAAAGCACAGGGACGAGGTGAGGGGATTAGACCATGCCTGGGCAATGTTGTTTCTTACACCTGGGTGTGTGGCATTTTGCTGACCTGGCTACCCCCACTTGGGATAGGTTTTCCACAGCAAGCGCCTATTGTTTGTCGGAAGCCTTTTTGCCTCAGGGGTCTCCGGGCTGTGTTCGTTGGGATTGAACTCCTGCTAGCAAAACCGCCGGGTTGAGGGAAGGGTTCAGACTGTGCCTGGGCCCTGTGGTCTCTTCCAGGTCAGTGTATGGCATTTCCTTCCCCTTGCCACAGGCACCTGGGAGCATGTCTGCACGTGGAGAAAGACTTTCCCGTGGGAAGCCGGTTTTTGTCAAACGGGTCCCAGTGCTCTGCTCCTCTCTTTTCACTCCTGCTGCCAGAAGCCCAGGGAGGATGGGAGGGCTTAGAACATGGCTGGGCACTGTGGTTTCTTCCAGAGAAGTGGAGGGCATTGGCTTTACCTTGCCACAACCACTTGTGAGAGGGTCTGAACCTCAGGAAAACTGTTTCCGTGGGAAGCCTGCTTTTTGCAAAGGGGTCTCAGGGCCGTGGGCCTCGGGTGTCCCTCCGGCTCCCCAAAACACAGGGACGAGGTGAGGGGCTTAGACCATGGCTGGACAATGTTGTTTCTTACACCTGGGTGTGTGGCATTTTGTTGAGCTGGCTACCCCCACTTGGGATAGGTGTTCCACAGCAAGCGCCTATTGTTCTTCGGAAGCCGTTTTTGCCCCAGGGGTCTCCGGGCTGTGTTCGTTGGGGTTGAACTCCTGCTAGCAAAACCGCCGGGTTGAGGGAAGGGTTCAGACTGTGCCTGGGCCCTGTGGTCTCTTCCAGGTCAGTGTATGGCATTTCCTTCCCCTTGCCACAGGCACCTGGGAGCATGTCTGCACGTGGAGAAAGACTTTCCCGTGGGAAGCCGGTTTTTGTCAAACGGGTCCCAGTGCTCTGCTCCTCTCTTTTCCCTCCTGCTGCCAGAAGCCCAGGGAGAATGGGAGGGCTTAGAACATGCCTGGGCACTGTGGTTTCTTCCAGAGAAGTGGAGGGCATTGGCTTTACCTTGCCACAACCACTTGGGATAGGGTCTGCACCTCAGGAAAACTGTTTCCGTGGGAAGCCGGCTTTTTGCAAAGGGGTCTCAGGGCCGTGGGCCTCGGGTGTCCCTCCGGGTCCCCAAAGAACAGGGACGAGGTGAGGGGCTTAGACCATACCTGGGCAATGTTGTTTCTTACACCTGGGTGTGTGGCATTTTGTTGAGCTGGCTACCCCCACTTGGGATAGGTGTTCTACAGCAAGCACCTCTTGTTCGTCGGAAGCCGTTTTTGCCCCAGGGGTCTCCGGGCTGTGTTCGTTGGGCTTGAACTCCTGCTAGCAAAACCGCCGGGTTGAGGGAAGGGTTCAGACTGTGCCTGGGCCCTGTGGTCTCTTCCAGGTCAGTGTATGGCATTTCCTTCCCCTTGCCACAGGCACCTGGGAGCATGTCTGCACGTGGAGAAAGACTTTCCCGTGGGAAGCCGGTTTTTGTCAAACGGGTCCCAGTGCTCTGCTCCTCTCTTTTCACTCCTGCTGCCAGAAGCCCAGGGAGGATGGGAGGGCTTAGAACATACCTGGGCACTGTGGTTTCTTCCAGAGAAGTGGAGGGCATTTGCTTTACTTTGCCACAACCACTTGGGATAGGGTCTGCACCTCAGGAAAACTGTTTCCGTGGGAAGCCGGCTTTTTGCAAAGGGGTCTCAGGGACGTGGGCCTCGGGTGTCCCTCCGGCTCCCCAAAGCACAGGGACGAGGTGAGGGGCTTAGACCATGCCTGGGCAATGTTGTTTCTTACACCTGGGTGTGTGGCATTTTGTTGAGCTGGCTACCCCACTTGGGATAGGTGTTCCACAGCAAGCACCTATTGTTCGTCGGAAGCCGTTTTTGTCCCTGGGGTCTCCGGGCTGTGTTCGTTGGGCTTGAACTCCAGCTAGCAAAACCGCCGGGTTGAGGGAAGGGTTCAGACTGTGCCTGGGCCCTGTGGTCTCTTCCAGGTCAGTGTATGGCATTTCCTTCCCCTTGCCACAGGCACCTGGGAGCATGTCTGCACGTGGAGAAAGACTTTCCCGTGGGAAGCCGGTTTTTGTCAAACGGGTCCCAGTGCTCTGCTCCTCTCTTTTCACTCCTGCTGCCAGAAGCCCAGGGAGAATGGGAGGGCTTAGAACATGGCTGGGCACTGTGGTTTCTTCCAGAGAAGTGGAGGGCATTGGCTTTACCTTGCCACAACCACTTGGGATAGGGTTTGCACCTCAGGAAAACTGTTTCCGTGGGAAGCCGGCTTTTTGCAAAGGGGTCTCTGGGCCCAGGGCCTCGGGTGTCCCTCCGGCTCCCCAAAGCACAGGGACGAGGTGAGGGGCTTAGACCATGCCTGGGCAATGTTGTTTCTTCCACCTGGGTGTGTGGCATAGTTTACCTGGCTACCCCCACTTGGGATAGGTGTTCCACAGCAAGCACCTATTGTTCGTCGGAAGCCGTTTTTGCCCCAGGGGTCTCCGGGCTGTGTACGTTGGGGTTGAACTCCTGCTAGCAAAACCGCTGGGATGAGGGAAGGGTTCAGACTGTGCCTGGGCCCTGTGGTCTCTTCCAGTTCAGTGTATGGCATTTCCTTCCCCTTGCCTCAGGCACCTGGGAGCATGTCTGCACGTGGAGAAAGACTTACCCGTGGGAAGCCGGTTTTTGGCAAACGGGTCCCAGTGCTCTGCTCCTCTCTTTTCACTCCTGCTGCCAGAAGCCCAGGGAGGATGGGAGGGCTTAGAACATGGCTGGGCTCTGTGGTTTCTTCCAGAGAAGTGGAGGGCATTTGCTTTACCTTGCCACAACCCCTTGTGAGAGGGTCTGCACCTCAGGAAAACTGTTTCCGTGGGAAGCCGGCTTTTTGCAAAGGGGTCTCAGGGCCGTGGGCCTCGGGTGTCCCTCCGGCTCCCCAAAGCACAGGGACGAGGTGAGGGGCTTAGATCATGCCTGGGCAATGTTGTTTCTTATACCTTGGTGTGTGGCATTTTGTTGAGCTGGCTACCCCCACTTGGGATAGGTTTTCCACAGGAAGCACCTATTGTTCGTCGGACGCCGTTTTT
Source organism: Ursus americanus (assembly GCF_024610735.1). Lineage (NCBI taxonomy): Eukaryota > Metazoa > Chordata > Mammalia > Carnivora > Ursidae > Ursus > Ursus americanus. Next base: position 1,112,590 of record NC_142146.1, read on the forward strand.
GCCCCAGGGGTCTCCGGGCTGTGTTCGTTGGGGTTGAACTCCTGCTAGCAAAACCGCCGGTTTGAGGGAAGGGTTCAGACAGTGCCTGGGCCCTGTGGTCTCTTCCAGGTCAGTGTATGGCATTTCCTTCCCCTTGCCACAGGCACCTGGGAGCATGTCTGCACGTGGAGAAAGACTTTCCCGTGGGAAGCCAGTTTTTGTCAAACGGGTCCCAGTGCTCTGCTCCTCTCTTTTCACTCCTGCTGCCAGAAGCCCAGGGAGGATGGGAGGGCTTAGAACATGGCTGGGCACTGTGGTTTCTTCCAGAGAAGTGGAGGGCATTTGCTTTACCTTGCCACAACCACTTGGGATAGGGTCTGCACCTCAGGAAAACTGTTTCCGTGGGAAGCCGGCTTTTTGCAAAGGGGTCTCAGGGCCGTTGGCCTCGGGTGTCCCTCCGGCTCCCCAAAGCACAGGGACGAGGTGAGGGGCTTAGACCATGCCTGGGCAATGTTGTTTCTTACACCTGGGTGTGTGGCATTTTGTTGAGCTGGCTACCCCCACTTGGGATAGGTGTTCCACAGCAAGCACCTATTGTTCGTCGGAAGCCGTTTTTGCCCCAGGGGTCTCCGGGCTGTGTTCGTTGGGCTTGAACTCCAGCTAGCAAAACCGCCGGGTTGAGGGAAGGGTTCAGACTGTGCCTGGGCCCTGTGGTCTCTTCCAGGTCAGTGTATGGCATTTCCTTCCCCTTGCCACAGGCACCTGGGAGCATGTCTGCACGTGGAGAAAGACTTTCCCGTGGGAAGCCGGTTTTTGTCAAACGTGTCCCAGTGCTCAGCTCCTCTCTTTTCACTCCTGCTGCCAGAAGCCCAGGGAGGATGGGACGGCTTAGAACATGGCTGGGCACTGGGGTTTCTTCCAGAGAAGTGGAGGGCATTGGCTTTACCTTGCCACAACCACTTGTGAAAGGGTCTGCACCTCAGGAAAACTGTTTCCGTGGGAAGCCGGCTTTTTGCAAAGGGGTCTCAGGGCCGTGGGCCTCGGCTGTCCCTCCGGCTCCCCAAAGCACAGGGACGAGGTGAGGGGATTAGACCATGCCTGGGCAATGTTGTTTCTTACACCTGGGTGTGTGGCATTTTGCCTACCTGGCTACCCCCACTTGGGATAGGTTTTCCACAGCAAGCGCCTATTGTTTGTCGGAAGCCTTTTTGCCTCAGGGGTCTCCGGGCTGTGTTCGTTGGGATTGAACTCCTGCTAGCAAAACCGCCGGGTTGAGGGAAGGGTTCAGACTGTGCCTGGGCCCTGTGGTCTCTTCCAGGTCAGTGTATGGCATTTCCTTCCCCTTGCCACAGGCACCTGGGAGCATGTCTGCACGTGGAGAAAGACTTTCCCGTGGGAAGCCGGTTTTTGTCAAACGGGTCCCAGTGCTCTGCTCCTCTCTTTTCACTCCTGCTGCCAGAAGCCCAGGGAGGATGGGAGGGCTTAGAACATGGCTGGGCACTGTGGTTTCTTCCAGAGAAGTGGAGGGCATTGGCTTTACCTTGCCACAACCACTTGTGAGAGGGTCTGCACCTCAGGAAAACTGTTTCCGTGGGAAGCCTGCTTTTTGCAAAGGGGTCTCAGGGCCGTGGGCCTCGGGTGTCCCTCCGGCTCCCCAAAGCACAGGGACGAGGTGAGGGGCTTAGACCATGGCTGGACAATGTTGTTTCTTACACCTGGGTGTGTGGCATTTTGTTGAGCTGGCTACCCCCACTTGGGATAGGTGTTCCACAGCAAGCGCCTATTGTTCTTCGGAAGCCGTTTTTGCCCCAGGGGTCTCCGGGCTGTGTTCGTTGGGGTTGAACTCCTGCTAGCAAAACCGCCGGGTTGAGGGAAGGGTTCAGACTGTGCCTGGGCCCTGTGGTCTCTTCCAGGTCAGTGTATGGCATTTCCTTCCCCTTGCCACAGGCACCTGGGAGCATGTCTGCACGTGGAGAAAGACTTTCCCGTGGGAAGTCGGTTTTTGTCAAACGGGTCTCAGTGCTCTGCTCCTCTCTTTTCACTCCTGCTGCCAGAAGCCCAGGGAGAATGGGAGGGCTTAGAACATGCCTGGGCACTGTGGTTTCTTCCAGAGAAGTGGAGGGCATTGGCTTTACCTTGCCACAACCACTTGGGATACGGTCTGCACCTCAGGAAAACTGTTTCCGATGGAAGCCGGCTTTTTGCAAAGGGGTCTCAGGGCCGTGGGCCTCGGCTGTCCCTCCGGCTCCCCAAAGCACAGGGACGAGGTGAGGGGCTTAGACCATTCCTGGGCAATGTTGTTTCTTACACCTGGGTGTGTGGCATTTTGTTGAGCTGGCTACCCCCACTTGGGATAGGTGTTCCACAGCAAGCACCTATTGTTCGTCGGAAGCCGTTTTTGCCCCAGGGGTCTCCGGGCTGTGTTCGTTGGGCTTGAACTCCTGCTAGCAAAACCCCCGGGTTGAGGGAAGGGTTCAGACTGTGCCTGGGCCCTGTGGTCTCTTCCAGGTCAGTGTATGGCATTTCCTTCCCCTTGCCATAGGCACCTGGGAGTATGTCTGCACGTGGAGAAAGACTTTCCCGTGGGAAGCCGGTTTTTGTCAAACGGGTCCCAGTGCTCTGCTCCTCTCTTTCCACTCCTGCTGCCAGAAGCCCAGGGAGAATGGGAGGGCTTAGAACATGGCTGGGCACTGTGGTTTCTTCCAGAGAAGTGGAGGGCATTGTCTTTACCTTGCCACAACCACTTGGGATAGGGTTTGCACCTCAGGAAAACTGTTTCCGTGGGAAGCCGGCTTTTTGCAAAGGGGTCTCAGGGCCGTGGGCCTCGGCTGTCCCTCCGGCTCCCCAAAGCACAGGGACGAGGTGAGGGGCTTAGACCATGGCTGGGCAATGTTGTTTCTTACACCTGGGTGTGTGGCATTTTGTTGAGCTGGCTATCCCCACTTGGGATAGGTGTTCCACAGCAAGCACCTCTTGTTCGTCGGAAGCCGTTTTTGCCCCAGGGTTCTCCGGGCTGTGTTCGTTGGGCTTGAACTCCTGCTAGCAAAACCGCCGGGTTGAGGGAAGGGTTCAGACTGTGCCTGGGCCCTGTGGTCTCTTCCAGGTTAGTGTATGGCATTTCCTTCCCCTTGCCACAGGCACCTGGGAGCATGTCTGCACGTGGAGAAAGACTTTCCCGTGGGAAGCCGGTTTTTGTCAAACGGGTCCCAGTGCTCTGCTCCTCTCTTTTCACTCCTGCTGCCAGAAGCCCAGGGAGGATGGGAGGGCTTAGAACATGGCTGGGCACTGTGGTTTCTTCCAGAGAAGTGGAGGGCATTTGCTTTACCTTGCCACAACCACTTGGGATAGGGTCTGCACCTCAGGAAAACTGTTTCCGTGGGAAGCCGGCTTTTTGCAAAGGGGTCTCAGGGCCGTGGGCCTCGGGTGTCCCTCCGGCTCCCCAAAGCACAGGGACGAGGTGAGGGGCTTAGACCATGCCTGGGCAATGTTGTTTCTTACAACTGGGTGTGTTCCATTTTGTTGACCTGGCTACCCACACTTGGGATAGGTTTTCCACAGCAAGCACCTCTTGTTCGTCGGAAGCCGTTTTTGCCCCAGGGGTCTCCGGGCTGTGTTCGTTGGGCTTGAACTCCTGCTAGCAAAGCCGCCGGGTTGAGGGAAGGGTTCAGACTGTGCCTGGGCCCTGTGGTCTCTTCCGGGTCAGTGTATGGCATTTCCTTCCCCTTGCCACAGGCACCTGGGAGCATGTCTGTACGTGGAGAAAGACTTTCCCGTGGGAAGCCGTTTTTTGTCAAACGTGTCCCAGTGCTCATCTCCTCTCTTTTCACTCCTGCTGCCAGAAGCCCAGGGAGGATGGGACGGCTTAGAACATGGCTGGGCACTGTGGTTTCTTCCAGAGAAGTGGAGGGCATTGGCTTTACCTTGCCACAACCACTTGTGAGAGGGTCTGCACCTCAGGAAAACTGTTTCCGTGGGAAGCCTGCTTTTTGCAAAGGGGTCTCAGGGCCGTGGGCCTCGGGTGTCCCTCCGGCTCCCCAAAGCACAGGGACGAGGTGAGGGGCTTAGACGATGGCTGGACATGTTGCTTCTTACACCTGGGTGTGTGGCATTTTGTTGAGCTGGCTACCCCCACTTGGGATAGGTGTTCCACAGCAAGCGCCTATTGTTCGTCGGAAGCCGTTTTTGCCCCAGGGGTCTCCGGGCTGTGTTCGTTGGGCTTGAACTCCTGCTAGCAAAACCGCCGGGTTGAGGGAAGGGGTCAGACTGTGCCTGGGCCCTGTGGTCTCTTCCAGGTCAGTGTATGGCATTTCCTTCCCCTTGCCACAGGCACCTGGGAGCATGTCTGCACGTGGAGAAAGAGTTTCCCGTGGGAAGCCGGTTTTTGTCAAACGGGTCCCAGTGCTCTCCTCCTCTCTTTTCACTCCTGCTGCTAGAAGCCCAGGGAGAATGGGAGGGCTTAGAACATGGCTGGGCACTGTGGTTTCTTCCAGAGAAGTGGAGGGCATTGGCTTTACCTTGCCACAACCACTTGGGATAGGGTTTGCACCTCAGGAAAACTGTTTCCGTGGGAAGCCGGCTTTTTGCAAAGGGGTCTCAGGGCCGTGGGCCTCGGCTGTCCCTCCGGCTCCCCAAAGCACAGGGACGAGGTGAGGGGCTTAGACCATGGCTGGGCAATGTTGTTTCTTACACCTGGGTGTGTGGCATTTTGTTGAGCTGGCTACCCCCACTTGGGATAGGTGTTCCACAGCAAGCACCTATTGTTCGTCGGAAGCCGTTTTTGCCCCAGGGGTCTCCGGGCTGTGTTCGTTGGGCTTGAACTCCTGCTAGCAAAACCGCCGGGTTGAGGGAAGGGTTCAGACTGTGCCTGGGCCCTGTGGTCTCTTCCAGGTTAGTGTATGGCATTTCCTTCCCCTTGCCACAGGCACCTGGGAGCATGTCTGCACGTGGAGAAAGACTTTCCCGTGGGAAGCCGATTTTTGTCAAACGGGTCCCAGTGCTCTGCTCCTCTCTTTTCACTCCTGCTGCCAGAAGCCCAGGGAGGATGGGAGGGCTTAGAACATACCTGGGCACTGTGGTTTCTTCCAGAGAAGTGGAGGGCATTTGCTTTACCTTGCCACAACCACTTGGGATAGGGTCTGCACCTCAGGAAAACTGTTTCCGTGGGAAGCCGGCTTTTTGCAAAGGGGTCTCAGGGCCGTGGGCCTCGGGTGTCCCTCCGGCTCCCCAAAGCACAGGGACGAGGTGAGGGGCTTACACCATGCCTGGGCAATGTTGTTTCTTACACCTGTGAGTGTGGCATTTTGTTGAGCTGGCTACCCCCACTTGGGATAGGTTTTCCACAGCAAGCGCCTATTGTTTGTCCGAAGCCGTTTTTGCATCAGTGTTCTCTGGGCTGTGTTCGTTGGGGTTGAACTCCTGCTAGCAAAACCGCCGGGTTGAGGGAAGGGTTCAGACTGTGCCTGGGCCCTGTGGTCTCTTCCAGGTCAGTGTATGGCATTTCCTTCCCCTTGCCTCAGGCACCTGAGAGCATGTCTGCACGTGGAGAAAGACTTTCCCCTGGGAAGCCGGTTTTTGTCAAACGGGTCCCAGTGCTCTGCTCCTCTCTTTTCACTCCTGCTGCCAGAAGCCCAGGGAGGATGGGAGGGCTTAGAACATGGCTGGGCCCTGTGGTTTCTTCCAGAGAAGTGGAGGGCATTTGCTTTACCTTGCCACAACCACTTGGGATAGGGTCTGCACCTCAGGAAAACTGTTTCCGTGGGAAGCCGGCTTTTTGCAAAGGGGTCTCAGGGCCGTGGGCCTCGGCTGTCCCTCCGTCTCCCCAGAACACAGGGACGTGGTGAGGGGCTTAGACCATGCCTGGGCAATGTTGTTTCTTACACCTGGGTGTGTGGCATTTTGTTGAGCTGGCTAACCCCACTTGGGATAGGTTTTCCACAGCAAGCGCCTATTGTTCGTAGGATGCCGTTTTTGCCCCCGGGGTCTCCGGGCTGTGTTCGTTGGGGTTGAACTCCTGCTAGCAAAACCGCCGGGATGAGGGAAGGTTTCAGACTGTGCCTGGGCCCTGTGGTCTCTTCCAGGTCAGTGTATGGCATTTCCTTCCCCTTGCCACAGGCACCTGGGAGCATGTCTGCACGTGGAGAAAGACTTTCCCGTGGGAAGCCGGTTTTTTCAAACGGGTCCCAGTGCTCTGCTCCTCTCTTTTCACTCCTGCTGCCAGAAGCCCAGGGAGGATGGGAGGGCTTAGTACATGGCTGGGCACTGTGGTTTCTTCCAGAGAAGTGGAGGGCATTTGCTTTACCTTGCCACAACCACTTGGGATAGGGTCTGCACCTCAGGAAATCTGTTTCCGTGGGAAGCCTGCTTTTTGCAAAGGGGTCTCTGGGCCCAGGGCCTCGGGTGTCCCTCCGCCTTCCCAAAGCACAGGGACGAGGTGAGGGGCTTAGACCATGCCTGGGCAATGTTGTTTCTTACACCTGGGTGTGTGGCATAGTTTACCTGGCTACCCCCACTTGGGATAGGTGTTCCACAGCAAGCACCTATTGTTCGTCGGAAGCCGTTTTTGCCCCAGGGGTCTCCGGGCTGTGTTCGTTGTGGTTGAACTCCTGCTAGCAAAACCGCCGGGTTGAGGGAAGGGTTCAGAGAGTTCCTGGGCCCTGTGGTCTCTTCCAGGTCAGTGTATGGCATTTCCTTCCCCTTGCCACAGGCACCTGGGAGCATGTCTGCACGTGGAGAAAGACTTTCCCGTGGGAAGCCGGTTTTTGTCAAACGGGTCCCAGTGCTCTGCTCCTCTCTTTTCACTCCTCCTCCCAGAAGCCCAGGGAGGATGGGAGGGCTTAGAACATGGCTGGGCACTGTGGTTTCTTCCAGAGAAGTGGAGGGCATTTGCTTTACCTTGCCACAACCACTTGGGATAGGGTCTGCACCTCAGGAAAACTGCTTCCGTGGGAAGCCGGCTTTTTGCAAAGGGGTCTCAGGGCCGTGGGCCTCGGCTGTCCCTCCGGCTCCCCAAAGCACAGGGACGAGGTGAGGGGCTTAGACCATGCCTGGGCAATGTTGTTTCTTACACCTGGGTGTGTGGCATTTTGTTGACCTGGCTACGCACACTTGGGATAGGTTTTCCACAGCAAGCGCCTATTGTTCGTCAGAAGCCGTTTTTGCCCCAGGGGTCTCCGGGCTGTGTTCGTTGGGGTTGAAATCCTGCTAGCAAAACCGCCGGGTTGAGGGAAGGGTTCAGACTGTGCCTGGGCCCTGTGGTCTCTTCCAGGTCAGTGTATGGCATTTCCTTCCCCTTGCCACAGGCACCTAGGAGCATGTCTGCACGTGGTGAAAGACTTTCCCGTGGGAAGCTGGTTTTTGTCAAACGGGTCCCAGTGCTCTGCTCCTCTCTTTCCACTCCTGCTGCCAGAAGCCCAGGGAGGATGGGAGGGCTTAGTACATGGCTGGGCACTGTGGTTTCTTCCAGAGAAGTGGAGGGCATTTGCTTTACCTTGCCACAACCACTTGAGATAGGGTCTGCACCTCAGGAAATCTGTTTCCGTGGGAAGCCGGCTTTTTGCAAAGGGGTCTATGGGCCCAGGGACTCGGGTGTCCCTCCGGCTCCCCAAAGCACAGGGACGAGGTGAGGGGCTTAGACCATGCCTGGGCAATGTTGTTTCTTCCACCTGGGTGTGTGGCATAGTTTACCTGGCAACCCCCACTTGGGATAGGTGTTCCACAGCAAGCACCTATTGTTCGTCTGAAGCCGTTTTTGCCCCAGGGGTCTCCGGGCTGTGTACGTTGGGGTTGAACTCCTGCTAGCAAAACCGCTGGGATGAGGGAAGGGTTCAGACTGTGCCTGGGCCCTGTGGTCTCTTCCAGGTCAGTGTATGGCATTTCCTTCCCCTTGCCTCAGGCACCTGGGAGCATGTCTGCACGTGGAGAAAGACTTTCCCGTGGGAAGCCGGTTTTTGTCAAACGGGTCCCAGGGCTCTGCTCCTCTCTTTTCACTCCTGTTGCCAGAAGCCCATGGAGGATGGGAGGGCTTAGTACATGGCTGGGCACTGTGATTTCTTCCAGAGAAGTGGAGGGCATTTGCTTTACCTTGCCACAACCCCTTGTGAGAGGGTCTGCACCTCAGGAAAACTGTTTCCGTGGGAAGCCGGCTTTTTGCAAAGGGGTCTCAGTGCCGTGGGCCTCGGCTGTCCCTCCGGCTCCCCAAAGCACAGGGACGAGGTGAGGGGCTTAGACCATGCCTGGGCAATGTTGTTTCTTATACCTTGGTGTGTGGCATTTTGTTGAGCTGGCTACCCCCACTTGGGATAGGTTTTCCACAGGAAGCACCTATTGTTCGTCGGACGCCGTTTTTGCCCCAGGGGTCTCCGGGCTGTGTTCGTTGGGGTTGAACTCCTGCTAGCAAAACCGCCGGGTTGAGGGAAGGGTTCAGACAGTGCCTGGGCCCTGTGGTCTCTTCCAGCTCAGTGTATGGCATTTCCTTCCCCTTGCCACAGGCACCTGGGAGCATGTCTGCACGTGGAGAAAGACTTTCCCGTGGGAAGCCAGTTTTTGTCAAACGGGTCCCAGTGCTCTGCTCCTCTCTTTTCACTCATACTGCCAGAAGCCCAGGGAGGACGGGAGGGCTTAGAACATGGCTGGGCACTGTGGTTTCTTCCAGAGAAGTGGAGGGCATTTGCATTACCTTGCCACAACCACCTGGGATAGGGTCTGCACCTCAGGAAAACTGTTCCCGTGGGAAGCCGGCTTTTCTCAAAGGGGTCTCTGGGCCGAGGGCCTCAGGTGTCCCTCCGGATCCCCAAAGCACAGGGACGAGGTGAGGGGCTTAGACCATGCCTGGGCAATGTTGTTTCTTACACCTGGGTGTGTGGCATTTTGTTGAGCTGGCTACCCCCACTTGGGATAGGTTTTCCACAGCAAGCGCCTATTGATTGTCGGAAGCCGTTTTTGCCTCAGTGTTCTCCGGGCTGTGTTCGTTGGGGTTGAACTCCTGCTAGCAAAACCGCCGGGATGAGGGAAGGGTTCAGACTGTGCCTGGGCCCTGTGCTCTCTTCCAGGTCAGTGTATGGCATTTCCTTCCCCTTGCCTCAGGCACCTGGGAGCATGTCTGCACGTGGAGAAAGACTTTCCCCTGGGAAGCCGGTTTTTGTCAAACGGGTCCCAGTGCTCTGCTCCTCTCTTTTCACTCCTGCTGCCAGAAGCCCAGGGAGGATGGGAGGGCTTAGAACATGGCTGGGCACTGTGGTTACTTCCAGAGAAGTGGAGGGCATTTGCTTTACCTTGCCACAACCACTTGGGATAGGGTCTGCACCTCAGGAAAACTGTTTCCGTGGGAAGCCCGCTTTTTGCAAAGGGGTCTCAGGGCCGTGGGCCTCGGGTGTCCTTCCGGCTCCCCAAAGCACAGGGACGAGGTGAGGGGCTTAGACCATGCCTGGGCAATGTTGTTTCTTACACCTGGGTGTGTGGCATTTTGTTGAGCTGGCTACCCCCACTTGGGATAGGTGTTCCACAGCAAGCACCTATTGTTCGTCGGAAGCCGTTTTTGCCCCAGGGGTCTCCGGGCTGTGTTCGTTGGGCTTGAACTCCTGCTAGCAAAACCGCCGGGTTGAGGGAAGGGTTCAGACTGTGCCTGGGCCCTGTGGTCTCTTCCAGGTCAGTGTATGGCATTTCCTTCCCCTTACCACAGGCACCTGGGAGCATGTCTGCACGTGGAGAAAGACTTTCCCGTGGGAAGCCGGTTTTTGTCAAACGGGTCCCAGTGCTCTCCTCCTCTCTTTTCACTCCTGCTGCTAGAAGCCCAGGGAGAATGGGAGGGCTTAGAACATGGCTGGGCACTGTGGTTTCTTCCAGAGAAGTGGAGGGCATTGGCTTTACCTTGCCACAACCACTTGGGATAGGGTTTGCACCTCAGGAAAACTGTTTCCGTGGGAAGCCGGCTTTTTGCAAAGGGGTCTCAGGGCCGTGGGCCTCGGCTGTCCCTCCGGCTCCCCAAAGCACAGGGACGAGGTGAGGGGCTTAGACCATGGCTGGGCAATGTTGTTTCTTACACCTGGGTGTGTGGCATTTTGTTGAGCTGGCTACCCCCACTTGGGATAGGTGTTCCACAGCAAGCACCTATTGTTCGTCGGAAGCCGTTTTTGCCCCAGGGGTCTCCGGGCTGTGTTCGTTGGGCTTGAACTCCTGCTAGCAAAACCGCCGGGTTGAGGGAAGGGTTCAGACTGTGCCTGGGCCCTGTGGTCTCTTCCAGGTTAGTGTATGGCATTTCCTTCCCCTTGCCACAGGCACCTGGGAGCATGTCTGCACGTGGAGAAAGACTTTCCCGTGGGAAGCCGGTTTTTGTCAAACGGGTCCCAGTGCTCTGCTCCTCTCTTTTCACTCCTGCTGCCAGAAGCCCAGGGAGGATGGGAGGGCTTAGAACATACCTGGGCACTGTGGTTTCTTCCAGAGAAGTGGAGGGCATTTGCTTTACCTTGCCACAACCACTTGGGATAGGGTCTGCACCTCAGGAAAACTGTTTCCGTGGGAAGCCGGCTTTTTGCAAAGGGGTCTCAGGGCCGTGGGCCTCGGGTGTCCCTCCGGCTCCCCAAAGCACAGGGACGAGGTGAGGGGCTTACACCATGCCTGGGCAATGTTGTTTCTTACACCTGTGAGTGTGGCATTTTGTTGAGCTGGCTACCCCCACTTGGGATAGGTTTTCCACAGCAAGCGCCTATTGTTTGTCCGAAGCCGTTTTTGCATCAGTGTTCTCTGGGCTGTGTTCGTTGGGGTTGAACTCCTGCTAGCAAAACCGCCGGGTTGAGGGAAGGGTTCAGACTGTGCCTGGGCCCTGTGGTCTCTTCCAGTTCAGTGTATGGCATTTCCTTCCCCTTGCCTCAGGCACCTGGGAGCATGTCTGCACGTGGAGAAAGACTTTCCCCTGGGAAGCCGGTTTTTGTCAAACGGGTCCCAGTGCTCTGCTCCTCTCTTTTCACTCCTGCTGCCAGAAGCCTAGGGAGGATGGGAGGGCTTAGAACATGGCTGGGCCCTGTGGTTTCTTCCAGAGAAGTGGAGGGCATTTGCTTTACCTTGCCACAACCACTTGGGATAGGGTCTGCACCTCAGGAAAACTGTTTCCGTGGGAAGCCGGCTTTTTGCAAAGGGGTCTCAGGGCCGTGGGCCTCGGCTGTCCCTCCGGCTCCCCAGAACACAGGGACGTGGTGAGGGGCTTAGACCATGCCTGGGCAATGTTGTTTCTTACACCTGGGTGTGTGGCATTTTGTTGAGCTGGCTAACCCCACTTGGGATAGGTTTTCCACAGCAAGCGCCTATTGTTCGTAGGATGCCGTTTTTGCCCCCGGGGTCTCCGGGCTGTGTTCGTTGGGGTTGAACTCCTGCTAGCAAAACCGCCGGGATGAGGGAAGGTTTCAGACTGTGCCTGGGCCCTGTGGTCTCTTCCAGGTCAGTGTATGGCATTTCCTTCCCCTTGCCACAGGCACCTGGGAGCATGTCTGCACGTGGAGAAAGACTTTCCCGTGGGAAGCCGGTTTTTTCAAACGGGTCCCAGTGCTCTGCTCCTCTCTTTTCACTCCTGCTGCCAGAAGCCCAGGGAGGATGGGAGGGCTTAGAACATGGCTGGGCACTGTGGTTTCTTCCAGAGAAGTGGAGGGCATTTGCTTTACCTTGCCACAACCACTTGGGATAGGGTCTGCACCTCAGGAAATCTGTTTCCGTGGGAAGCCTGCTTTTTGCAAAGGGGTCTCTGGGCCCAGGGCCTCGGGTGTCCCTCCGGCTTCCCAAAGCACAGGGACGAGGTGAGGGGCTTAGACCATGCCTGGGCAATGTTGTTTCTTACACCTGGGTGTGTGGCATAGTTTACCTGGCTACCCCCACTTGGGATAGGTGTTCCACAGCAAGCACCTATTGTTCGTCGGAAGCCGTTTTTGCCCCAGGGGTCTCCGGGCTGTGTTCGTTGTGGTTGAACTCCTGCTAGCAAAACCGCCGGGTTGAGGGAAGGGTTCAGAGAGTTCCTGGGCCCTGTGGTCTCTTCCAGGTCAGTGTATGGCATTTCCTTCCCCTTGCCACAGGAACCTGGGAGCATGTCTGCACGTGGAGAAAGACTTTCCCGTGGGAAGCCGGTTTTTGTCAAACGGGTCCCAGTGCTCTGCTCCTCTCTTTTCACTCCTCCTCCCAGAAGCCCAGGGAGGATGGGAGGGCTTAGAACATGGCTGGGCACTGTGGTTTCTTCCAGAGAAGTGGAGGGCATTTGCTTTACCTTGCCACAACCACTTGGGATAGGGTCTGCACCTCAGGAAAACTGCTTCCGTGGGAAGCCGGCTTTTTGCAAAGGGGTCTCAGGGCCGTGGGCCTCGGCTGTCCCTCCGGCTCCCCAAAGCACAGGGACGAGGTGAGGGGCTTAGACCATGCCTGGGCAATGTTGTTTCTTACACCTGGGTGTGTGGCATTTTGTTGACCTGGCTACGCACACTTGGGATAGGTTTTCCACAGCAAGCGCCTATTGTTCGTCAGAAGCTGTTTTTGCCCCAGGGGTCTCCGGGCTGTGTTCGTTGGGGTTGAAATCCTGCTAGCAAAACCGCCGGGTTGAGGGAAGGGTTCAGACTGTGCCTGGGCCCTGTGGTCTCTTCCAGGTCAGTGTATGGCATTTCCTTCCCCTTGCCTCAGGCACCTGGGAGCATGTCTGCACGTGGAGAAAGACTTTCCCGTGGGAAGCCGGTTTTTGGCAAACGGGTCCCAGTGCTCTGCTCCTCTCTTTCCACTCCTGCTGCCAGAAGCCCAGGGAGGATGGGAGGGCTTAGTACATGGCTGGGCACTGTGGTTTCTTCCAGAGAAGTGGAGGGCATTTGCTTTACCTTGCCACAACCACTTGAGATAGGGTCTGCACCTCAGGAAATCTGTTTCCGTGGGAAGCCGGCTTTTTGCAAAGGGGTCTCTGGGCCCAGGGACTCGGGTGTCCCTCCGGCTCCCCAAAGCACAGGGACGAGGTGAGGGGCTTAGACCATGCCTGGGCAATGTTGTTTCTTCCACCTGGGTGTGTGGCATAGTTTACCTGGCAACCCCCACTTGGGATAGGTGTTCCACAGCAAGCACCTATTGTTCGTCTGAAGCCGTTTTTGCCCCAGGGGTCTCCGGGCTGTGTACGTTGGGGTTGAACTCCTGCTAGCAAAACCGCTGGGATGAGGGAAGGGTTCAGACTGTGCCTGGGCCCTGTGGTCTCTTCCAGGTCAGTGTATGGCATTTCCTTCCCCTTGCCTCAGGCACCTGGGAGCATGTCTGCACGTGGAGAAAGACTTTCCCGTGGGAAGCCGGTTTTTGTCAAACGGGTCCCAGGGCTCTGCTCCTCTCTTTTCACTCCTGTTGCCAGAAGCCCATGGAGGATGGGAGGGCTTAGTACATGGCTGGGCACTGTGATTTCTTCCAGAGAAGTGGAGGGCATTTGCTTTACCTTGCCACAACCCCTTGTGAGAGGGTCTGCACCTCAGGAAAACTGTTTCCGTGGGAAGCCGGCTTTTTGCAAAGGGGTCTCAGTGCCGTGGGCCTCGGCTGTCCCTCCGGCTCCCCAAAGCACAGGGACGAGGTGAGGGGCTTAGACCATGCCTGGGCAATGTTGTTTCCTATACCTTGGTGTGTGGCATTTTGTTGAGCTGGCTACCCCCACTTGGGATAGGTTTTCCACAGGAAGCACCTATTGTTCGTCGGACGCCGTTTTTGCCCCAGGGGTCTCCGGGCTGTGTTCGTTGGGGTTGAACTCCTGCTAGCAAAACCGCCGGGTTGAGGGAAGGGTTCAGACAGTGCCTGGGCCCTGTGGTCTCTTCCAGGTCAGTGTATGGCATTTCCTTCCCCTTGCCACAGGCACCTGGGAGCATGTCTGCACGTGGAGAAAGACTTTCCCGTGGGAAGCCAGTTTTTGTCAAACGGGTCCCAGTGCTCTGCTCCTCTCTTTTCACTCATACTGCCAGAAGCCCAGGGAGGACGGGAGGGCTTAGAACATGGCTGGGCACTGTGGTTTCTTCCAGAGAAGTGGAGGGCATTTGCATTACCTTGCCACAACCACCTGGGATAGGGTCTGCACCTCAGGAAAACTGTTCCCGTGGGAAGCCGGCTTTTTGCAAAGGGGTCTCTGGGCCGAGGGCCTCAGGTGTCCCTCCGGATCCCCAAAGCACAGGGACGAGGTGAGGGGCTTAGACCATGCCTGGGCAATGTTGTTTCTTACACCTGGGTGTGTGGCATTTTGTTGAGCTGGCTACCCCCACTTGGGATAGGTTTTCCACAGCAAGCGCCTATTGTTTGTCGGAAGCCGTTTTTGCCTCAGTGTTCTCCGGGCTGTGTTCGTTGGGGTTGAACTCCTGCTAGCAAAACCGCCGGGATGAGGGAAGGGTTCAGACTGTGCCTGGGCCCTGTGGTCTCTTCCAGGTCAGTGTATGGCATTTCCTTCCCCTTGCCTCAGGCACCTGGGAGCATGTCTGCACGTGGAGAAAGACTTTCCCTGGGAAGCCGGTTTTTGTCAAACGGGTCCCAGTGCTCTGCTCCTCTCTTTTCACTCCTGCTGCCAGAAGCCCAGGGAGGATGGGAGGGCTTAGAACATGGCTGGGCACTGTGGTTACTTCCAGAGAAGTGGAGGGCATTTGCTTTACCTTGCCACAACCACTTGGGATAGGGTCTGCACCTCAGGAAAACTGTTTCCGTGGGAAGCCCGCTTTTTGCAAAGGGGTCTCAGGGCCGTGGGCCTCGGGTGTCCTTCCGGCTCCCCAAAGCACAGGGACGAGGTGAGGGGCTTAGACCATGCCTGGGCAATGTTGTTTCTTACACCTGGGTGTGTGGCATTTTGTTGAGCTGGCTACCCCCACTTGGGATAGGTGTTCCACAGCAAGCACCTATTGTTCGTCGGAAGCCGTTTTTGCCCCAGGGGTCTCCGGGCTGTGTTCGTTGGGCTTGAACTCCTGCTAGCAAAACCGCCGGGTTGAGGGAAGGGTTCAGACTGTGCCTGGGCCCTGTGGTCTCTTCCAGGTCAGTGTATGGCATTTCCTTCCCCTTACCACAGGCACCTGGGAGCATCTCTGCAAGTGGAGAAAGACTTTCCCCTGGGAAGACGGTTTTTGTCAAACGGGTCCCAGTGCTCTGCTCCTCTCTTTTCACTCCTGCTGCCAGAAGCCCAGGGAGGATGGGAGGGCTTAGAACATGGCTGGGCACTGTGGTTTCTTCCAGAGAAGTGGAGGGCATTGGCTTTACCTTGCCACAACCACTTGTGAGAGGGTCTGCACCTCAGGAAAACTGTTTCCGTGGGAAGCCGGCTTTTTGCAAAGGGGTCTCAGGGCCGTGGGCCTCGGCTGTCCCTCCGGCTCCCCAAAGCACAGGGACGAGGTGAGGGGCTTAGACCATGCCTGGGCAATGTTGTTTCTTACACCTGGGTGTGTGGCATTTTGCTGACTTGGCTACCCCCACTTGGGATAGGTTTTCCACAGCAAGCGCCTATTGTTCGTCGGAAGCCTTTTTGCCTCAGGGGTCTCCGGGCTGTGTTCGTTGGGATTGAACTCCTGCTAGCAAAACCGCCGGGTTGAGGGAAGGGTTCAGACTGTGCCTGGGCCCTGTGGTCTCTTCCAGGTCAGTGTATGGCATTTCCTTCCCCTTGCCACAGGCACCTGGGAGCATGTCTGCACGTGGAGAAAGACTTTCCCGTGGGAAGCCGGTTTTTGTCAAACGGGTCCCAGTGCTCTGCTCCTCTCTTTTCACTCCTGCTGCCAGAAGCCCAGGGAGAATGGGAGGGCTTAGAACATGGCTGGGCTCTGTGGTTTCTTCCAGAGAAGTGGAGGGCATTTGCTTTACCTTGCCACAACCCCTTGTGAGAGGGTCTGCACCTCAGGAAAACTGTTTCCGTGGGAAGCCGGCTTTTTGCAAAGGGGTCTCAGGGCCGTGGGCCTCGGGTGTCCCTCCGGCTCCCCAAAGCACAGGGACGAGGTGAGGGGCTTAGACCATGGCTGGGCAATGTTGTTTCTTACACCTGGGTGTGTGGCATTTTGTTGAGCTGGCTATCCCCACTTGGGATAGGTGTTCCACAGCAAGCACCTCTTGTTCGTCGGAAGCCGTTTTTGCCCCAGGGGTCTCCGGGCTGTGTTCGTTGGGGTTGAAGTCCTGCTAGCAAAACCGCCGGGATGAGGGAAGGGTTCAGACTGTGCCTGGGCCCTGTGGTCTCTTCCAGGTCAGTGTATGGCATTTCCTTCCCCTTACCACAGGCACCTGGGAGCATCTCTGCACGTGGAGAAAGACTTTCCCCTGGGAAGACGGTTTCTGTCAAACGGGTCCCAGTGCTCTGCTCCTCTCTTTTCACTCCTGCTGCCAGAAGCCGAGGGGGGATGGGAGGGCTTAGAACATGGCTGGGCACTGTGGTTTCTTCCAGAGAAGTGGAGGGCATTGGCTTTACCTTGCCACAACCACTTGTGAGAGGGTCTGCACCTCAGGAAAACTGTTTCCGTGGGAAGCCGGCTTTTTGCAAAGGGGTCTCAGGGCCGTGAGCCTCGGGTGTCCCTCCGGCTCCCCAAAGCACAGGGACGAGGTGAGGGGCTTAGACCATGCCTGGACAATGTTGTTTCTTACACCTGGGTGTGTGGCATATTTTACCTGGCTACCCCCACTTGGGATAGGTGTTCCACAGCAAGCACCTATTGTTCGTCGGAAGCCGTTTTTGCGCCAGGGGTCTCCGGGCTGTGTTTGTTGGGGTTGAACTCCTGCTAGCAAAACCGCCGGGTTGAGCGAAGGGTTCAGAGAGTGCCTGGGCCCTGTGGTCTCTTCCAGGTCAGTGTATGGCATTTCCTTCCCCTTGCCACAGGCATCTGGGAGCACGTCTGCACGTGGAGAAAGACTATCCCGTGGGAAGCCGGTTTTTGTCAAACGGGTCCCAGTGCTCTGCCCCTCTCTTTTCACTCCTACTGCCAGAAGCCCAGGGAGGATGGGAGGGCTTAGAACATGGCTGGGCACTGTGGTTTTTTCCAGAGAAGTGGAGGGCATTTGCTTTACCTTGCCACAACCACTTGGGATAGGGTCTGCACCTCAGGAAAACTGTTTCCGTGGGAAGCCGGCTTTTTGCAAAGAGGTCTCTGGGCCGAGGGCCTCAGGTGTCCCTCCGGCTCCCCAAAGCACAGGGACGAGGTGAGGGGCTTAGACCATGCCTGGGCAATGTTGTTTCTTACACCTGGGTGTGTGGCATTTTGTTGACCTGGCTACCCCCACTTGGGATAGGTTTTCCACAGCAAGCGCCTATTGTTCGTCGGAAGCCGTTTTTGCCTCAGTGTTCTCTGTATTGTGTTCGTTGGGGTTGAACTCCTCCTAGCAAAACCGCCGGGATGAGGGAAGGGTTCAGACTGTGCCTGGGCCCTGTGGTCTCTTCCAGGTCAGTGTATGGCATTTCCTTCCCCTTGCCACAGGCACCTGGGAGCATGTCTGCACGTGGAGAAAGACTTTCCCGTGGGAAGCTGGTTTTTGTCAAACAGGTCCCAGTGCTCTGGTCCTCTCTTTTCACTCCTGCTGCCAGAAGCCCAGGGAGGATGGGAGGGCTTAGAACATGGCTGGGCACTGCGGTTTCTTCCAGAGACGTGGAGGGCATTTGCATTACCTTGCCACAACCACTTGTGAGAGGGTCTGCACCTCAGGAAATCTGTTTCCGTGGGAAGCCGGCTTTTTGCAAAGGGGACTCTGGGCCCAGGGCCTCGGGTGTCCCTCCGGCTCCCCAAAGCACAGGGACGAGGTGAGGGGCTTAGACCGTGCCTGGGCAATGTTGTTTCTTACACCTGGGTGTGTGGCATAGTTTACCTGGCTACCCCCACTTGGGATAGGTTTTCCACAGCAAGCGCCTATTGTTAGTCGGAAGCCGTTTTTGCCTCAGTGTTCTCCGGGCTGTGTTCGTTGGGGTTGAACTCCTGCTAGCAAAACCGCCGGGATGAGGGAAGGGTTCAGACTGTGCCTGGGCCCTGTGGTCTCTTCCAGGTCAGTGTATGGCATTTCCTTCCCCTTGCCACAGGCACCTGGGAGCATGTCTGCACGTGGAGAAAGACTTTCCCGTGGGAAGCCGGTTTTTGTCAAACGGGTCCCAGTGCTCTGCTCCTCTCTTTTCACTCCTGCTGCCAGAAGCCCAGGGAGGATGGGAGGGCTTAGAACATACCTGGGCACTGTGGTTTCTTCCAGAGAAGTGGAGGGCATTTGCTTTACCTTGCCACAACCACTTGGGATAGGGTCTGCACCTCAGGAAAACTGTTTCCGTGGGAAGCCGGCTTTTTGCAAAGGGGTCTCAGGGCCGTGGGCCTCGGGTGTCCCTCCGGCTCCCCAAAGCACAGGGAGGAGGTGAGGGGCTTAGACCATGGCTGGGCAATGTTGTTTCTTACACCTGGGTGTGTGGCATTTTGTTGAGCTGGCTACCCCCACTTGGGATAGGTTTTCCACAGCAAGCACCTCTTGTTCGTCGGAAGCCGTTTTTGCCCCAGGGGTCTCCGGGCTGTGTTCGTTGGGCTTGAACTCCTGCTAGCAAAACCGCCGGGTTCAGGGAAGGGTTCAGACTGTGCCTGGGCCCTGTGGTCTCTTCCAGGTCAGTGTATGGCATTTCCTTCCCCTTGCCACAGGCACCTGGGAGCATGTCTGCACGTGGAGAAAGACTTTCCCGTGGGAAGCCGGTTTTTGTCAAATGGGTCCCAGTGCTCTGCTCCTCTCTTTTCACTCCTGCTGCCAGAAGCCCAGGGAAGATGGGAGGGCTTAGAACATGGCTGGGCACTGTGGTTTCTTCCAGAGAAGTGGAGGGCATTGGCTTTACCTTGCCACAACCACTTGTGAGAGGGTCTGCACCTCAGGAAAACTGTTTCCGTGGGAAGCCTGCTTTTTGCAAAGGGGTCTCAGGGCCGTGGGCCTCGGGTGTCCCTCCGGCTCCCCAAAGCACAGGGACGAGGTGAGGGGCTTAGACCATGGCTGGACAATGTTGTTTCTTACACCTGGGTGTGTGGCATTTTGTTGAGCTGGCTACCCCCACTTGGGATAGGTGTTCCACAGCAAGCACCTATTGTTCGTCGGAAGCCGTTTTTGCCCCAGGGGTCTCCGGGCTGTGATCGTTGGGGTTGAACTCCTGCTAGCAAAACCGCCGGGTTGAGGGAAGGGTTCAGACTGTGCCTGGGCCCTGTGGTCTCTTCCAGGTCAGTGTATGGCATTTCCTTCCCCTTGCCACAGGCACCTGGTAGCATGTCTGCACGTGGAGAAAGACTTTCCCGTGGGAAGCCGGTTTTTGTCAAACGGGTCCCAGTGCTCTGCTCCTCTCTTTTCACTCCTGCTGCCAGAAGCCCAGGGAGAATGGGAGGGCTTAGAACATGGCTGGGCTCTGTGGTTTCTTCCAGAGAAGTGGAGGGCATTTGCTTTACCTTGCCACAACCCCTTGTGAGAGGGTCTGCACCTCAGGAAAACTGTTTCCGTGGGAAGCCGGCTTTTTGCAAAGGGGTCTCAGGGCCGTGGGCCTCGGGTGTCCCTCCGGCTCCCCAAAGCACAGGGACGAGGTGAGGGGCTTAGACCATGGCTGGGCAATGTTGTTTCTTACACCTGGGTGTGTGGCATTTTGTTGAGCTGGCTATCCCCACTTGGGATAGGTGTTCCACAGCAAGCACCTCTTGTTCGTCGGAAGCCGTTTTTGCCCCAGGGGTCTCCGGGCTGTGTTCGTTGGGGTTGAAGTCCTGCTAGCAAAACCGCCGGGATGAGGGAAGGGTTCAGACTGTGCCTGGGCCCTGTGGTCTCTTCCAGGTCAGTGTATGGCATTTCCTTCCCCTTACCACAGGCACCTGGGAGCATCTCTGCACGTGGAGAAAGACTTTCCCCTGGGAAGACGGTTTTTGTCAAACGGGTCCCAGTGCTCTGCTCCTCTCTTTTCACTCCTGCTGCCAGAAGCCGAGGGGGGATGGGAGGGCTTAGAACATGGCTGGGCACTGTGGTTTCTTCCAGAGAAGTGGAGGGCATTGGCTTTACCTTGCCACAACCACTTGTGAGAGGGTCTGCACCTCAGGAAAACTGTTTCCGTGGGAAGCCGGCTTTTTGCAAAGGGGTCTCAGGGCCGTGAGCCTCGGGTGTCCCTCCGGCTCCCCAAAGCACAGGGACGAGGTGAGGGGCTTAGACCATGCCTGGACAATGTTGTTTCTTACACCTGGGTGTGTGGCATATTTTACCTGGCTACCCCCACTTGGGATATGTGTTCCACAGCAAGCACCTATTGTTCGTCGGAAGCCGTTTTTGCGCCAGGGGTCTCCGGGCTGTGTTCGTTGGGGTTGAACTCCTGCTAGCAAAACCGCCGGGTTGAGCGAAGGGTTCAGAGAGTGCCTGGGCCCTGTGGTCTCTTCCAGGTCAGTGTATGGCATTTCCTTCCCCTTGCCACAGGCATCTGGGAGCACGTCTGCACGTGGAGAAAGACTATCCCGTGGGAAGCCGGTTTTTGTCAAACGGGTCCCAGTGCTCTGCCCCTCTCTTTTCACTCCTACTGCCAGAAGCCCAGGGAGGATGGGAGGGCTTAGAACATGGCTGGGCACTGTGGTTTTTTCCAGAGAAGTGGAGGGCATTTGCTTTACCTTGCCACAACCACTTGGGATAGGGTCTGCACCTCAGGAAAACTGTTTCCGTGGGAAGCCGGCTTTTTGCAAAGAGGTCTCTGGGCCGAGGGCCTCAGGTGTCCCTCCGGCTCCCCAAAGCACAGGGACGAGGTGAGGGGCTTAGACCATGCCTGGGCAATGTTGTTTCTTACACCTGGGTGTGTGGCATTTTGTTGACCTGGCTACCCCCACTTGGGATAGGTTTTCCACAGCAAGCGCCTATTGTTCGTCGGAAGCCGTTTTTGCCTCAGTGTTCTCTGTGTTGTGTTCGTTGGGGTTGAACTCCTCCTAGCAAAACCGCCGGGATGAGGGAAGGGTTCAGACTGTGCCTGGGCCCTGTGGTCTCTTCCAGGTCAGTGTATGGCATTTCCTTCCCCTTGCCACAGGCACCTGGGAGCATGTCTGCACGTGGAGAAAGACTTTCCCGTGGGAAGCCGGTTTTTGTCAAACAGGTCCCAGTGCTCTGCTCCTCTCTTTTCACTCCTGCTGCCAGAAGCCCAGGGAGGATGGGAGGGCTTAGAACATGGCTGGGCACTGCGGTTTCTTCCAGAGACGTGGAGGGCATTTGCATTACCTTGCCACAACCACTTGTGAGAGGGTCTGCACCTCAGGAAATCTGTTTCCGTGGGAAGCCGGCTTTTTGCAAAGGGGACTCTGGGCCCAGGGCCTCGGGTGTCCCTCCGGCTCCCCAAAGCACAGGGACGAGGTGAGGGGCTTAGACCGTGCCTGGGCAATGTTGTTTCTTACACCTGGGTGTGTGGCATAGTTTACCTGGCTACCCCCACTTGGGATAGGTTTTCCACAGCAAGCGCCTATTGTTAGTCGGAAGCCGTTTTTGCCTCAGTGTTCTCCGGGCTGTGTTCTTGGGGTTGAACTCCTGCTAGCAAAACCGCCGGGATGAGGGAAGGGTTCAGACTGTGCCTGGGCCCTGTGGTCTCTTCCAGGTCAGTGTATGGCATTTCCTTCCCCTTGCCACAGGCACCTGGGAGCATGTCTGCACGTGGAGAAAGACTTTCCCGTGGGAAGCCGGTTTTTGTCAAACGGGTCCCAGTGCTCTGCTCCTCTCTTTTCACTCCTGCTGCCAGAAGCCCAGGGAGGATGGGAGGGCTTAGAACATACCTGGGCACTGTGGTTTCTTCCAGAGAAGTGGAGGGCATTTGCTTTACCTTGCCACAACCACTTGGGATAGGGTCTGCACCTCAGGAAAACTGTTTCCGTGGGAAGCCGGCTTTTTGCAAAGGGGTCTCAGGGCCGTGGGCCTCGGGTGTCCCTCCGGCTCCCCAAAGCACAGGGACGAGGTGAGGGGCTTAGACCATGCCTGGGCAATGTTGTTTCTTACACCTGGGTGTGTGGCATTTTGTTGAGCTGGCTACCCCCACTTGGGATAGGTTTTCCACAGCAAGCACCTCTTGTTCGTCGGAAGCCGTTTTTGCCCCAGGGGTCTCCGGGCTGTGTTCGTTGGGCTTGAACTCCTGCTAGCAAAACCGCCGGGTTGAGGGAAGGGTTCAGACTGTGCCTGGGCCCTGTGGTCTCTTCCAGGTCAGTGTATGGCATTTCCTTCCCCTTGCCACAGGCACCTGGGAGCATGTCTGCACGTGGAGAAAGACTTTCCCGTGGGAAGCCGGTTTTTGTCAAATGGGTCCCAGTGCTCTGCTCCTCTCTTTTCACTCCTGCTGCCAGAAGCCCAGGGAAGATGGGAGGGCTTAGAACATGGCTGGGCACTGTGGTTTCTTCCAGAGAAGTGGAGGGCATTGGCTTTACCTTGCCACAACCACTTGTGAGAGGGTCTGCACCTCAGGAAAACTGTTTCCGTGGGAAGCCTGCTTTTTGCAAAGGGGTCTCAGGGCCGTGGGCCTCGGGTGTCCCTCCGGCTCCCCAAAGCACAGGGACGAGGTGAGGGGCTTAGACCATGGCTGGACAATGTTGTTTCTTACACCTGGGTGTGTGGCATTTTGTTGAGCTGGCTACCCCCACTTGGGATAGGTGTTCCACAGCAAGCACCTATTGTTCGTCGGAAGCCGTTTTTGCCCCAGGGGTCTCCGGGCTGTGATCGTTGGGGTTGAACTCCTGCTAGCAAAACCGCCCGGTTGAGGGAAGGGTTCAGACTGTGCCTGGGCCCTGTGGTCTCTTCCAGGTCAGTGTATGGCATTTCCTTCCCCTTGCCACAGGCACCTGGGAGCATGTCTGCACGTGGAGAAAGACTTTCCCGTGGGAAGCCGGTTTTTGTCAAACGGGTCCCAGTGCTCTGCTCCTCTCTTTTCACTCCTGCTGCCAGAAGCCCAGGGAGAATGGGAGGGCTTAGAACATGCCTGGGCACTGTGGTTTCTTCCAGAGAAGTGGAGGGCATTGGCTTTACCTTGCCACAACCACTTGGGATAGGGTTTGCACCTCAGGAAAACTGTTTCCGTGGGAAGCCGGCTTTTTGCAAAGGGGTCTCAGG
The DNA here is from genome assembly GCF_024610735.1 of Ursus americanus. Lineage (NCBI taxonomy): Eukaryota > Metazoa > Chordata > Mammalia > Carnivora > Ursidae > Ursus > Ursus americanus. The sequence goes on from NC_142146.1 coordinate 1,135,591, forward strand.
GCCGTGGGCCTCGGCTGTCCCTCCGGCTCCCCAAAGCACAGGGACGAGGTGAGGGGCTTAGACCATGGCTGGGCAATGTTGTTTCTTACACCTGGGTGTGTGGCATTTTGTTGAGCTGGCTACCCCCACTTGGGATAGGTGTTCCACAGCAAGCACCTATTGTTCGTCGGAAGCCGTTTTTGCCCCAGGGGTCTCCGGGCTGTGTTCGTTGGGCTTGAACTCCTGCTAGCAAAACCGCCGGGTTGAGGGAAGGGTTCAGACTGTGCCTGGGCCCTGTGGTCTCTTCCAGGTTAGTGTATGGCATTTCCTTCCCCTTGCCACAGGCATCTGGGAGCATGTCTGCACGTGGAGAAAGACTTTCCCGTGGGAAGCCGGTTTTTGTCAAACGGGTCCCAGTGCTCTGCTCCTCTCTTTTCACTCCTGCTGCCAGAAGCCCAGGGAGGATGGGAGGGCTTAGAACATACCTGGGCACTGTGGTTTCTTCCAGAGAAGTGGAGGGCATTTGCTTTACCTTGCCACAACCACTTGGGATAGGGTCTGCACCTCAGGAAAACTGTTTCCGTGGGAAGCCGGCTTTTTGCAAAGGGGTCTCAGGGCCGTGGGCCTCGGGTGTCCCTCCGGCTCCCCAAAGCACAGGGAGGAGGTGAGGGGCTTAGACCATGCCTGGGCAATGTTGTTTCTTACACCTGGGTGTGTGGCATTTTGTTGAGCTGGCTACCTCCACTTGGGATAGGTTTTCCACAGCAAGCACCTCTTGTTCGTCGGAAGCCGTTTTTGCCCCAGGGGTCTCCGGGCTGTGTTCGTTGGGCTTGAACTCCTGCTAGCAAAACCGCCGGGTTGAGGGAAGGGTTCAGACTGTGCCTGGGCCCTGTGGTCTCTTCCAGGTCAGTGTATGGCATTTCCTTCCCCTTGCCACAGGCATCTGGGAGCATGTCTGCACGTGGAGAAAGACTTTCCCGTGGGAAGCCGGTTTTTGTCAAACGGGTCCCAGTGCTCTGCTCCTCTCTTTTCACTCCTGCTGCCAGAAGCCCAGGGAGGATGGGAGGGCTTAGAACATACCTGGGCACTGTGGTTTCTTCCAGAGAAGTGGAGGGCATTTGCTTTACCTTGCCACAACCACTTGGGATAGGGTCTGCACCTCAGGAAAACTGTTTCCGTGGGAAGCCGGCTTTTTGCAAAGGGGTCTCAGGGCCGTGGGCCTCGGGTGTCCCTCCGGGTCCCCAAAGCACAGGGACGAGGTGAGGGGCTTAGACCATGCCTGGGCAATGTTGTTTCTTACACCTGGGTGTGTGGCATTTTGTTGAGCTGGCTACCCCCACTTGGGATAGGTTTTCCACAGCAAGCACCTCTTGTTCGTCGGAAGCCGTTTTTGCCCCAGGGGTCTCCGGGCTGTGTTCATTGGGGTTGAACTCCTGCTAGCAAAACCGCCGGGTTGAGGGAAGGGTTCAGACTGTGCCTGGGCCCTGTGGTCTCTTCCAGGTCAGTGTATGGCATTTCCTTCCCCTTGCCACAGGCACCTGGGAGCATGTCTGTACGTGGAGAAAGACTTTCCCGTGGGAAGCAGTTTTTTGTCAAACGTGTCCCAGTGCTCATCTCCTCTCTTTTCACTCCTGCTGCCAGAAGCCCAGGGAGGATGGGACGGCTTAGAACGTGGCTGGGCACGGGGGTTTCTTCCAGAGAAGTGGAGGGCATTGGCTTTACCTTGCCACAACCACTTGTGAGAGGGTCTGCACCTCAGGAAAACTGTTTCCGTGGGAAGCCGGCTTTTTGCAAAGCGGTCTCAGGGCCGTGAGCCTCGGGTGTCCCTCCGGCTCCCCAAAGCACAGGGACGAGGTGAGGGGCTTAGACCATGGCTGGGCAATGTTGTTTCTTACACCTGGGTGTGTGGCATTTTGTTGAGCTGGCTACCCCCACTTGGGATAGGTGTTCCACAGCAAGCACCTATTGTTCCTCGGAAGCCGTTTTTGCCCCAGGGGTCTCCGGGCTGTGTTCGTTGGGCTTGAACTCCTGCTAGCAAAACCGCCGGGTTGAGGGAAGGTTTCAGACTGTGCCTGGGCCCTGTGGTCTCTTCCAGGTCAGTGTATGGCATTTCCTTCCCCTTGCCACAGGCACCTGGGAGCATGTCTGCACGTGGAGAAAGACTTTCCCGTGGGAAGCCGTTTTTTGTCAAACGTGTCCCAGTGCTCAGCTCCTCTCTTTTCACTCCTGCTGCCAGAAGCCCAGGGAGGATGGGAGGGCTTAGAACATGGCTGGGCACTGTGGTTTCTTCCAGAGAAGTGGAGGGCATTGGCTTTACCTTGCCACAACCACTTGGGATAGGGTCTGCACCTCAGGAAAACTGATTCCGTGGGAAGCCTGCTTTTTGCAAAGGGGTCTCAGGGCCGTGGGCCTCGGGTGTCCCTCCGGCTCCCCAAAGCACAGGGACGAGGTGAGGGGCTTAGACCATGCCTGGACAATGTTGTTTCTTACACCTGGGTGTGTGGCATAGTTTACCTGGCTACCCCCACTTGGGATAGGTGTTCCACAGCAAGCACCTATTGTTCGTCGGAAGACGTTTTTGCCCCAGGGGTCTCCGGGCTGTGTTCGTTGGGGTTGAAGTCCTGCTAGCAAAACCGCCGGGTTGAGGGAAGGGTTCAGAGAGTTCCTGGGCCCTGTGGTCTCTTCCAGGTCAGTGTATGGCATTTCCTTCCCCTTGCCACAGGCACCTGGGAGCATGTCTGCAAGTGGAGAAAGACTTTCCCGTGGGAAGCCGGTTTTTGTCAAACGTGTCCCAGTGCTCAGCTCCTCTCTTTTCACTCCTCCTCCCAGAAGCCCAGGGAGGATGGGAGGGCTTAGAACATGGCTGGGCACTGTGGTTTCTTCCAGAGAAGTGGAGGGCATTTGCTTTACCTTGCCACAACCACTTGGGATAGGGTCTGCACCTCAGGAAAACTGCTTCCGTGGGAAGCCGGCTTTTTGCAAAGGGGTCTCAGGGCCGTGGGCCTCGGCTGTCCCTCCGGCTCCCCAAAGCACAGGGACGAGGTGAGGGGCTTAGACCATGCCTGGGCAATGTTGTTTCTTTCAACTGGGTGTGTTCCATTTTGTTGACCTGGCTACCCACACTTGGGATAGGTTTTCCACAGCAAGCGCCTATTGTTCGTCAGAAGCCGTTTTTGCCCCAGTGTTCTCCGGGCTGTGTTCGTTGGGGTTGAACTCCTGCTAGCAAAACCGCCGGGTTGAGGGAAGGTTTCAGACTGTGCCTGGGCCCTGTGGTCTCTTCCAGGTCAGTGTATGGCATTTCCTTCCCCTTGCCACAGGCACCTAGGAGCATGTCTGCACTTGGAGAAAGACTTTCCCGTGGGAAGCCGGTTTTTGTCAAAGGGGTCCCAGTGCTCTGCTCCTCTCTTTTCACTCCTGCTGCCAGAAGCCCAGGGAGGATGGGAGGGCTTAGAACATGGCTGGGCACTGTGGTTTCTTCCAGAGAAGTGGAGGGCATTTGCTTTACCTTGCCACAACCACTTGGGATAGGGTCTGCACCTCAGGAAATCTGTTTCCGTGGGAAGCCGGCTTTTTGCAAAGGGGTCTCTAGGCCCAGGGCCTCGGGTGTCCCTCCGGCTCCCCAAAGCACAGGGATGAGGTGAGGTGCTTAGACCATGCCTGGGCAATGTTGTTTCTTACACCTGGGTGTGTGGCATAGTTTACATGGCTACCCCCACTTGGGATAGGTTTTCCACAGCAAGCACCTCTTGTTCGTCGGAAGCCGTTTTTGCCCCAGGGGTCTCCGGGCTGTGTTCGTTGGGGTTGAAGTCCTGCTAGCAAAACCGCCGGGATGAGGGAAGGGTTCAGACTGTGCCTGGGCCCTGTGGTCTCTTCCAGGTCAGTGTATGGCATTTCCTTCCCCTTACCACAGGCACCTGGGAGCATCTCTGCACGTGGAGAAAGACTTTCCCCTGGGAAGACGGTTTTTGTCAAACGGGTCCCAGTGCTCTGCTCCTCTCTTTTCACTCCTGCTGCCAGAAGCCGAGGGGGGATGGGAGGGCTTAGAACATGGCTGGGCACTGTGGTTTCTTCCAGAGAAGTGGAGGGCATTGGCTTTACCTTGCCACAACCACTTGTGAGAGGGTCTGCACCTCAGGAAAACTGTTTCCGTGGGAAGCCGGCTTTTTGCAAAGGGGTCTCAGGGCCGTGAGCCTCGGGTGTCCCTCCGGCTCCCCAAAGCACAGGGACGAGGTGAGGGGCTTAGACCATGGCTGGGCAATGTTGTTTCTTACACCTGGGTGTGTGGCATTTTGTTGAGCTGGCTACCCCCACTTGGGATAGGTGTTCCACAGCAAGCACCTATTGTTCGTCGGAAGCCGTTTTTGCCCCAGGGGTCTCCGGGCTGTGTTCGTTGGGCTTGAACTCCTGCTAGCAAAACCGCCGGGTTGAGGGAAGGGTTCAGACTGTGCCTGGGCCCTGTGGTCTCTTCCAGGTTAGTGTATGGCATTTCCTTCCCCTTGCCACAGGCATCTGGGAGCATGTCTGCACGTGGAGAAAGACTTTCCCGTGGGAAGCCGGTTTTTGTCAAACGGGTCCCAGTGCTCTGCTCCTCTCTTTTCACTCCTGCTGCCAGAAGCCCAGGGAGGATGGGAGGGCTTAGAACATACCTGGGCACTGTGGTTTCTTCCAGAGAAGTGGAGGGCATTTGCTTTACCTTGCCACAACCACTTGGGATAGGGTCTGCACCTCAGGAAAACTGTTTCCGTGGGAAGCCGGCTTTTTGCAAAGGGGTCTCAGGGCCGTGGGCCTCGGGTGTCCCTCCGGCTCCCCAAAGCACAGGGAGGAGGTGAGGGGCTTAGACCATGCCTGGGCAATGTTGTTTCTTACACCTGGGTGTGTGGCATTTTGTTGAGCTGGCTACCTCCACTTGGGATAGGTTTTCCACAGCAAGCACCTCTTGTTCGTCGGAAGCCGTTTTTGCCCCAGGGGTCTCCGGGCTGTGTTCGTTGGGCTTGAACTCCTGCTAGCAAAACCGCCGGGTTGAGGGAAGGGTTCAGACTGTGCCTGGGCCCTGTGGTCTCTTCCAGGTCAGTGTATGGCATTTCCTTCCCCTTGCCACAGGCACCTGGGAGCATGTCTGTACGTGGAGAAAGACTTTCCCGTGGGAAGCCGTTTTTTGTCAAACGTGTCCCAGTGCTCATCTCCTCTCTTTTCACTCCTGCTGCCAGAAGCCCAGGGAGGATGGGACGGCTTAGAACATGGCTGGGCACTGGGGTTTCTTCCAGAGAAGTGGAGGGCATTGGCTTTACCTTGCCACAACCACTTGTGAGAGGGTCTGCACCTCAGGAAAACTGTTTCCGTGGGAAGCCGGCTTTTTGCAAAGCGGTCTCAGGGCCGTGAGCCTCGGGTGTCCCTCCGGCTCCCCAAAGCACAGGGACGAGGTGAGGGGCTTAGACCATGGCTGGGCAATGTTGTTTCTTACACCTGGGTGTGTGGCATTTTGTTGAGCTGGCTACCCCCACTTGGGATAGGTGTTCCACAGCAAGCACCTATTGTTCCTCGGAAGCCGTTTTTGCCCCAGGGGTCTCCGGGCTGTGTTCGTTGGGCTTGAACTCCTGCTAGCAAAACCGCCGGGTTGAGGGAAGGGTTCAGACTGTGCCTGGGCCCTGTGGTCTCTTCCAGGTTAGTGTATGGCATTTCCTTCCCCTTGCCACAGGCATCTCGGAGCATGTCTGCACGTGGAGAAAGACTTTCCCGTGGGAAGCCGGTTTTTGTCAAACGGGTCCCAGTGCTCTGCTCCTCTCTTTTCACTCCTGCTGCCAGAAGCCCAGGGAGGATGGGAGGGCTTAGAACATACCTGGGCACTGTGGTTTCTTCCAGAGAAGTGGAGGGCATTTGCTTTACCTTGCCACAACCACTTGGGATAGGGTCTGCACCTCAGGAAAACTGTTTCCGTGGGAAGCCGGCTTTTTGCAAAGGGGTCTCAGGGCCGTGGGCCTCGGGTGTCCCTCCGGCTCCCCAAAGCACAGGGACGAGGTGAGGGGCTTAGACCATGCCTGGGCAATGTTGTTTCTTACACCTGGGTGTGTGGCATTTTGTTGAGCTGGCTACCCCCACTTGGGATAGGTTTTCCACAGCAAGCACCTCTTGTTCGTCGGAAGCCGTTTTTGCCCCAGGGGTCTCCGGGCTGTGTTCATTGGGGTTGAACTCCTGCTAGCAAAACCGCCGGGTTGAGGGAAGGGTTCAGACTGTGCCTGGGCCCTGTGGTCTCTTCCAGGTCAGTGTATGGCATTTCCTTCCCCTTGCCACAGGCACCTGGGAGCATGTCTGTACGTGGAGAAAGACTTTCCCGTGGGAAGCAGTTTTTTGTCAAACGTGTCCCAGTGCTCATCTCCTCTCTTTTCACTCCTGCTGCCAGAAGCCCAGGGAGGATGGGACGGCTTAGAACGTGGCTGGGCACGGGGGTTTCTTCCAGAGAAGTGGAGGGCATTGGCTTTACCTTGCCACAACCACTTGTGAGAGGGTCTGCACCTCAGGAAAACTGTTTCCGTGGGAAGCCGGCTTTTTGCAAAGCGGTCTCAGGGCCGTGAGCCTCGGGTGTCCCTCCGGCTCCCCAAAGCACAGGGACGAGGTGAGGGGCTTAGACCATGGCTGGGCAATGTTGTTTCTTACACCTGGGTGTGTGGCATTTTGTTGAGCTGGCTACCCCCACTTGGGATAGGTGTTCCACAGCAAGCACCTATTGTTCCTCGGAAGCCGTTTTTGCCCCAGGGGTCTCCGGGCTGTGTTCGTTGGGCTTGAACTCCTGCTAGCAAAACCGCCGGGTTGAAGGAAGGGTTCAGACTGTGCCTGGGCCCTGTGGTCTCTTCCAGGTCAGTGTATGGCATTTCCTTCCCCTTGCCACAGGCACCTGGGAGCATGTCTGCACGTGGAGAAAGACTTTCCCGTGGGAAGCCGTTTTTTGTCAAACGTGTCCCAGTGCTCAGCTCCTCTCTTTTCACTCCTGCTGCCAGAAGCCCAGGGAGGATGGGAGGGCTTAGAACATGGCTGGGCACTGTGGTTTCTTCCAGAGAAGTGGAGGGCATTGGCTTTACCTTGCCACAACCACTTGGGATAGGGTCTGCACCTCAGGAAAACTGATTCCGTGGGAAGCCTGCTTTTTGCAAAGGGGTCTCAGGGCCGTGGGCCTCGGGTGTCCCTCCGGCTCCCCAAAGCACAGGGACGAGGTGAGGGGCTTAGACCATGCCTGGACAATGTTGTTTCTTACACCTGGGTGTGTGGCATAGTTTACCTGGCTACCCCCACTTGGGATAGGTGTTCCACAGCAAGCACCTATTGTTCGTAGGAAGCCGTTTTTGCCCCAGGGGTCTCCGGGCTGTGTTCGTTGGGGTTGAAGTCCTGCTAGCAAAACCGCCGGGTTGAGGGAAGGGTTCAGAGAGTTCCTGGGCCCTGTGGTCTCTTCCAGGTCAGTGTATGGCATTTCCTTCCCCTTGCCACAGGCACCTGGGAGCATGTCTGCACGTGGAGAAAGACTTTCCCGTGGGAAGCCGGTTTTTGTCAAACGGGTCCCAGTGCTCTGCTCCTCTCTTTTCACTCCTCCTCCCAGAAGCCCAGGGAGGATGGGAGGGCTTAGAACATGGCTGGGCACTGTGGTTTCTTCCAGAGAAGTGGAGGGCATTTGCTTTACCTTGCCACAACCACTTGGGATAGGGTCTGCACCTCAGGAAAACTGCTTCCGTGGGAAGCCGGCTTTTTGCAAAGGGGTCTCAGGGCCGTGGGCCTCGGCTGTCCCTCCGGCTCCCCAAAGCACAGGGACGAGGTGAGGGGCTTAGACCATGCCTGGGCAATGTTGTTTCTTTCAACTGGGTGTGTTCCATTTTGTTGACCTGGCTACCCACACTTGGGATAGGTTTTCCACAGCAAGCGCCTATTGTTCGTCAGAAGCCGTTTTTGCCCCAGTGTTCTCCGGGCTGTGTTCGTTGGGGTTGAACTCCTGCTAGCAAAACCGCCGGGTTGAGGGAAGGTTTCAGACTGTGCCTGGGCCCTGTGGTCTCTTCCAGGTCAGTGTATGGCATTTCCTTCCCCTTGCCACAGGCACCTAGGAGCATGTCTGCACTTGGAGAAAGACTTTCCCGTGGGAAGCCGGTTTTTGTCAAAGGGGTCCCAGTGCTCTGCTCCTCTCTTTTCACTCCTGCTGCCAGAAGCCCAGGGAGGATGGGAGGGCTTAGAACATGGCTGGGCACTGTGGTTTCTTCCAGAGAAGTGGAGGGCATTTGCTTTACCTTGCCACAACCACTTGGGATAGGGTCTGCACCTCAGGAAATCTGTTTCCGTGGGAAGCCGGCTTTTTGCAAAGGGGTCTCTGGGCCCAGGGCCTCGGGTGTCCCTCCGGCTCCCCAAAGCACAGGGATGAGGTGAGGTGCTTAGACCATGCCTGGGCAATGTTGTTTCTTACACCTGGGTGTGTGGCATAGTTTACATGGCTACCCCCACTTGGGATAGGTTTTCCACAGCAAGCACCTCTTGTTCGTCGGAAGCCGTTTTTGCCCCAGGGGTCTCCGGGCTGTGTTCGTTGGGGTTGAAGTCCTGCTAGCAAAACCGCCGGGATGAGGGAAGGGTTCAGACTGTGCCTGGGCCCTGTGGTCTCTTCCAGGTCAGTGTATGGCATTTCCTTCCCCTTACCACAGGCACCTGGGAGCATCTCTGCACGTGGAGAAAGACTTTCCCCTGGGAAGACGGTTTTTGTCAAACGGGTCCCAGTGCTCTGCTCCTCTCTTTTCACTCCTGCTGCCAGAAGCCGAGGGGGGATGGGAGGGCTTAGAACATGGCTGGGCACTGTGGTTTCTTCCAGAGAAGTGGAGGGCATTGGCTTTACCTTGCCACAACCACTTGTGAGAGGGTCTGCACCTCAGGAAAACTGTTTCCGTGGGAAGCCGGCTTTTTGCAAAGGGGTCTCAGGGCCGTGAGCCTCGGGTGTCCCTCCGGCTCCCCAAAGCACAGGGACGAGGTGAGGGGCTTAGACCATGCCTGGACAATGTTGTTTCTTACACCTGGGTGTGTGGCATATTTTACCTGGCTACCCCCACTTGGGATAGGTGTTCCACAGCAAGCACCTATTGTTCGTCGGAAGCCATTTTTGCCCCTGGGGTCTCCGGGCTGTGTTCGTTGGGGTTGAACTCCTGCTAGCAAAACCGCCGGGTTGAGGGAAGGGTTCAGAGAGTTCCTGGGCCCTGTGGTCTCTTCCAGGTCAGTGTATGGCATTTCCTTCCCCTTGCCGCAGGCACCTGGGAGCATGTCTGCACGTGGAGAAAGACTTTCCCGTGGGAAGCCGGTTTTTGTCAAATGGGTCCCAGTGCTCTGCTCCTCTCTTTTCACACCTGCTGCCAGAAGCCCAGGGAGGATGGGAGGGCTTAGAACATACCTGGGCACTGTGGTTTCTTCCAGAGAAGTGGAGGGCATTTGCTTTACCTTGCCACAACCACTTGGGATAGGGTCTGCACCTCAGGAAAACTGCTTCCGTGGGAAGCCGGCTTTTTGCAAAGGGGTCTCAGGGCCGTGGGCCTCGGGTGTCCCTCCGGCTCCCCAAAGCACAGGGACGAGGTGAGGGGCTTAGACCATGGCTGGACAATGTTGTTTCTTACACCTGGGTGTGTGGCATTTTGTTGAGCTGGCTACCCCCACTTGGGATAGGTGTTCCACAGCAAGCACCTATTGTTCGTCGGAAGCCGTTTTTGCCCCAGGGGTCTCCGGGCTGTGTTCGTTGGGGTTGAACTCCTGCTAGCAAAACCGCCGGGTTGAGGGAAGGGTTCAAACTGTGCCTGGGCCCTGTGGTCTCTTCCAGGTCAGTGTATGGCATTTCCTTCCCCTTGCCACAGGCACCTGGGAGCATGTCTGCACGTGGAGAAAGACTTTCCCGTGGGAAGCCGGTTTTTGTCAAACGCGTCCCAGTGCTCTGCTCCTCTCTTTTCACTCCTGCTGCCAGAAGCCCAGGGAGAATGGGAGGGCTTAGAACATGCCTGGGCACTGTGGTTTCTTCCAGAGAAGTGGAGGGCATTGGCTTTACCTTGCCACAACCACTTGGGATAGGGTTTGCACCTCAGGAAAACTGTTTCCGTGGGAAGCCGGCTTTTTGCAAAGGGGTCTCAGGGCCGTGGGCCTCGGCTGTCCCTCCGGCTCCCCAAAGCACAGGGACGAGGTGAGGGGCTTAGACCATGGCTGGGCAATGTTGTTTCTTACACCTGGGTGTGTGGCATTTTGTTGAGCTGGCTACCCCCACTTGGGATAGGTGTTCCACAGCAAGCACCTATTGTTCGTCGGAAGCCGTTTTTGCCCCAGGGGTCTCCGGGCTGTGTTCGTTGGGCTTGAACTCCTGCTAGCAAAACCGCCGGGTTGAGGGAAGGGTTCAGACTGTGCCTGGGCCCTGTGGTCTCTTCCAGGTCAGTGTATGGCATTTCCTTCCCCTTGCCACAGGCACCTGGGAGCATGTCTGTACGTGGAGAAAGACTTTCCCGTGGGAAGCCGTTTTTTGTCAAACGTGTCCCAGTGCTCATCTCCTCTCTTTTCACTCCTGCTGCCAGAAGCCCAGGGAGGATGGGACGGCTTAGAACATGGCTGGGCACTGGGGTTTCTTCCAGAGAAGTGGAGGGCATTGGCTTTACCTTGCCACAACCACTTGTGAGAGGGTCTGCACCTCAGGAAAACTGTTTCCGTGGGAAGCCGGCTTTTTGCAAAGCGGTCTCAGGGCCGTGAGCCTCGGGTGTCCCTCCGGCTCCCCAAAGCACAGGGACGAGGTGAGGGGCTTAGACCATGGCTGGGCAATGTTGTTTCTTACACCTGGGTGTGTGGCATTTTGTTGAGCTGGCTACCCCCACTTGGGATAGGTGTTCCACAGCAAGCACCTATTGTTCCTCGGAAGCCGTTTTTGCCCCAGGGGTCTCCGGGCTGTGTTCGTTGGGCTTGAACTCCTGCTAGCAAAACCGCCGGGTTGAGGGAAGGGTTCAGACTGTGCCTGGGCCCTGTGGTCTCTTCCAGGTCAGTGTATGGCATTTCCTTCCCCTTGCCACAGGCACCTGGGAGCATGTCTGCACGTGGAGAAAGACTTTCCCGTGGGAAGCCGGTTTTTGTCAAACGGGTCCCAGTGCTCTGCTCCTCTCTTTTCACTCCTGCTGCCAGAAGCCCAGGGAGGATGGGAGGGCTTAGAACATACCTGGGCACTGTGGTTTCTTCCAGAGAAGTGGAGGGCATTTGCTTTACCTTGCCACAACCACTTGGGATAGGGTCCGCACCTCAGGAAAACTGTTTCCGTTGGAAGCCGGCTTTTTGCCAAACGGGTCTCAGGGCCGTGGGGCTCGGGTGTCCCTCAGGCTCCCAAAAGCACAGGGACGAGGTGAGGGGCTTAGACCATGCCTGGGCAATGTTGTCTCTTACACCTGGGTGTGTGGCATTTTGTTGAGCTGGCTACCCCCACTTGGGATAGGTTTTCCACATCAAGAGCATATTGTTCCTCGGAAGCCGTTTTTGCCCCAGGGCGTCTCCGGGCTGGGTTCCTTCGGGTTGATGTCTTTTGTCAAAACCGCCAGGATGAGGGAAGGACTCAGACGTTGCCTTCGCACTGTGGTCTCTTACCCGAACCGTACCCTAAGGGAACCCAAACACTATACCCTGACCCAGACGCTGACCCTGATCCTGACCATGACCCTGACCCTAACCCGAACCCTAACCCTAACCATAACACCTAACCCTAACCGTAACCCTACCCTGAGCCCTAACCATAACCCTAACACGAACCCTAATCCTAAACAGAACCCTAGCCCTAACCCAAACCCTACCCCTAACCCGAACCCTAACGGGAACCCTAACTCTAACCCTAACCTTAACCGTAACCTGAAATCTAACCCTATCCCGAACCCGAACCCTAACCCGAACCCTAAACGTAACCCTAACCCGAACCCGAACCCTATCCCTAACCTGAACCCGAATCCAAACCCTAACCCTAACCCGAACCTAACCCTAACCCTAACCCTAACCCGAACCCTAAGGGGAACTCTAACCCTAACCCGAACCCTAACCAGACCCCGAATCGTAACACTAACCCTAACCCGAACTCGAACCCTCACCTGAACGCTAACACTAACCCTAACCCGAAACCTAACCCTAACCATAACACCTAACCCTAACCGTAACCCTACCCTGAGCCCTAACCATAACCCTAACACGAACCCTAATCCTAAACAGAACCCTAACCCTAACCCTAACCCTAACCCTAACCCTAACTCACCCGAACCCTAACCGTAACCCAACCCGAAACCTAACCCTAACCTTAACCTGAACCCTAACCCTAACCCTAACACGAACCCAAACCCGAATCCGAACCCAAAATCTAACCCTAACCTGAACCCGAACCATAACCTGAACCCTAAACCGAACCCTAACCCTAACCCAAACCTGAACCCGAACTCTAACCCTACCCGAAGCGTAACCCGATCCCTAACCCTAACCCTAACCTGAACGCGAACCTGAACCCTAACACTAACCCGAAACCTAACCCTAACCCGAACCTAACCCAAATCCTAACCCTAAACCAAACCCTAACCCTAACCCGAAACCTAACCTTAACCCGAACCCGAACATTAACCGGAACCCTAACCCTAACCCAAACCTGAACCGTACATGAACCCTAACCCGACCCTTACCCTAACCCTCTCACTAACCTGAAACCTAACCCTAACCCTAACCCTAACCTAACCCTAAACCTCACCCGAACCCTAACCCTAACCCGAACCCGAACCCTAACCCTAACCCGAACCCTAACCTAAACCCGAAACCTAACCGAACCCTAACCCGAACTCTAACCTGAACCCGAATCCTAACACTAACCCTAACGCAACCCGAACCCTAACCCGAACCCTATCCCGAACCCTAACGCTAACACGAACCCTAACCCTAACCGTAACCCTAACCCAAACCCTAACCCTAACCCGACCCTAACCCTAACCCTGACGCTAACCCTAACCCTAACCCTATCCCTAACCTGAACCCTAACCCTAACCCTAACCCGAATCCTAACCTCAACTTTAACCCTCACCCTAACCCTAACCCTAACCCGAACTCGAAACCTAATCTGAACCCTAACACTAACCCTAACCCGAAACCAAACCCAAACACTAACACTAACCCGAACCCTAACCCTACCCCTAACCCTAAACCGAACCCTAACCCGAACCCTAACCCTAACCCTAACCCTAACCCGAACCTGAACCCTCAACCGAACACGAACCCTATCCCTAACCCACACCAAAACCTAACCCTAACTTAACCTAAACCCTAACCCGAACCTAAACCCTAACCATAACCCTAAATCTAACCGAACCCAAACCCTAAACCTCACCCTAACCCTAAGCCGAACTGTAACCCTAACCCTAACCCTAACCCTAAATCTAACCCGAACCCAAACCCTAACCCTAACCCGAACCTGAACCCTCAACCGAACATGAACCCTTACCCTAACCCTAACCTTAACCTGAACCCTAACCCTAACCCAAACCCGAACCCTAACCCTAACCCGAAACCTAACCCTAACCCTAACCCTAACCCTAACCCTAACCCTAAGCATCACCTGAACCCTAACCCTGCCCCTAACCCTAACCCTAACCCGAACCAGAACCCTAAACCTAACCGTAACCATAACCCGAACCCTAACCCTAACCCTACCCTAACACTAACCGTATCCCTAACCTGAAACCTAACCCTAACCCTAACCCTAACCCGAAACCAAACCCAAACACTAACACTAACCCGAACACTAACCCTACCCCTAACCCTAAACCGAACCCTAACCCGAACCCTAACCCTAACCCTAACCCTAACCCGAACCTGAACCCTCAACCGACCACGAACCCTAACCCTAACCCACACCAAAACCTAACCCTAACCTTAACCAAAACCCTAACCCTAATCCGAACCTGAACCCTAACCATAACTCTAAACCTAACCCGAGCCCAAACACTAAACCTCACCCTAACCCTAAGCCGAACTGTAACCCTAACCCTAACCATAACTCTAAACCTAACCCGAGCCCAAACACTAAACATCACCCTAACCCTAAGCCGAACTGTAACCCTAACCCGAACCCTAACCCTAACGCTAACCCGAACACAAACCCTAACCCTAACCCGAACCTGAACCGTCAACCGAACATGAACCCTAACCCTAACCCTAACACAAACTCACCCGAATGCTAACCCTAACCCAAACCAAAACCTAACCCTAACCTTAACATGAACCCTAACCCTAACCCGAACCCGAACCCTAACCCTAACCCGAAAACTAACCCTAATCCTAACCCTAACCCTAAGCATCACCTGAACCCTAACCCTTCCCCTAACTCTAACCCTAACGCGAACGAGAACCAGAACACTAACCCTAATCCTAACCCTAACTCTAACCCTAACCCTAAGCATCACCTGAACCCTAACCCTGCCCCTAACCCTAACCCTAACCCTAACCCTAACCGTAACCATAACCCGCACCGTAACGCTAACCCTACCCTAACGCTAACCCTACCCTAACACTAACCCTATCCCTAACGTGAACCCTAACCCTAACCCTAACCCTAACCCTAACTCTAACCCTAACCCTAACCCTAACCCGAAGCTGAACCCTCAACCAAACACGAACCGTAACCCTAACTCTAACACTAACTCACTCGAACCCTAACCCTAACACAACCCGAATCCTAACCTTAACCTTAACCTGAACCCTAACCCTAACCGAACCCGAACCCTAACCCTAACCCTAAACCTAACCCGAAACCAAACCCTAAACCTCACTCTAACCCTAACCCGAACCGTAACCCTAAACCTAACACTAACCCTAACCCTAACGCTAACCCGAACCCTAACCCTAACCCTAAGCCTAACCTAACCCGGACCCGAACCGGATCCCTAACCCGAACCCGAACCCTAACCCTAACCCGACCCTAACCCTAACCCTATCCCTAACCTGAACCCTAACCCTAAACCTAACCCTAACCCGAACCCTAACCCAAACCCTAACCCGAACCTAACCCTAACCCCAACCCTAACCCCAACCCTAAGAGGAACCCTAACACTAACCGGAACCATAACCCGAACCCTAACACTAACCCTAACCCTAACCTTAACATGAAACCTCACCCTACACTAACCCGACCCTGAACCCGAAATTGAACCCTAACCCTAACCCTAACCCTAACCCTAACCCTAACGCTAACCCTACCCTAACACTAACCCTATCCCTAACGTGAACCCTAACCCTAACCCTAACCCTAACCCTAACTCTAACCCTAACACTAACCCTAACCCGAAGCTGAAACCTCAACCAAACACGAACCGTAACCCTAACTCTAACACTAACTCACTCGAACCCTAACCCTAACACAACCCGAATCCTAACCCTAACCTTAACCTGAACCCTAACCCTAACCGAACCCGAACCCTAACCCTAACCCTAAACCTAACCCGAAACCAAACCCTAAACCTCACTCTAACCCTAACCCGAACCGTAACCCTAAACCTAACACTAACCCTAACCCTAACGCTAACCCGAACCCTAACCCTAACCCTAAGCCTAACCTAACCCGGACCCGAACCGGATCCCTAACCCGAACCCGAACCCTAACCCTAACCCGACCCTAACCCTAACCCTATCCCTATCCCTAACCTGAACCCTAACCCTAAACCTAACCCTAACCCGAACTCTAACCCAAACCCTAACCCTAACCCGAACCTAACCCTAACCCCAACCCTAACCCCAACCCTAAGAGGAACCCTAACCCTAACCGGAACCATAACCCGAACCCTAACACTAACCCTAACCCTAACCCTAACCTTAACATGAAACCTCACCCTACACTAACCCGAACCTGAACCCGAAATTGAACCCTAACCCTAACCCTAACCCTAACCCTAACCCAACCCGAACCCTAACCCGAACCCTAACCCGAACCCTAACGCTAACCCGAACCCTAACCCTAACCATACCCCTAACCCGAACCCTAACCCTAACCCAACCCTAACCTTAACCCTAACCCTAATCCTGACACTAACCATAACCTTAACCCGAACCCTAACCCAACCCTTCCCAAAACCTATCCCTAACCTGAACCCTAACCCTGACCCTAACCCTATCCCTAACCTGAACCATAACCCTAACCCTAAACGTAACCAGGCCCTAACCCTAACCCTAACCATAACTCTAACCTGAACCCGAACCCTAACCCTAACCAGACGCTAACCCTAACCCGATCCCTAACCTGAAACCTAACCCTAACCCTAACCCTAACCCGAACCCTAACCGTAACCCTAACCCGAACCCTAACCCTAACACTAACCCGAATCCGAATCCAAACCCTAAACCTAACCCAAACCTAACCCTAACCCTAACCCTAAACCGAACACTAAGAGGAACCCTAACCCGAACCGGAACCCTAACCTCAACCGTAAACCTAACCCTAACCCCAACCCGTACCCTAACTCGTACCCTAACTCGAACCCTAACCCGAACCCAAACCGTAACCCTAACCCTAACACGAACGCGAACCCTAACCTGAACCCTAACACTAACCCTAACCCGAAACCAAACCCAAACCCTAACGCTAACCCGAACCCTAACCCTACCCCTAACCCTAAACCGAACCCTAAACCGAACCCTAACCCTAACCCTAACCCTAACCCGAACCTGAACCCTGAACCGACCACGAACCCTAACCCTAACCCAAACGAAAACCTAACCCTAACCTTAACCTGAACCCTAACCCTAACCCGAATCCGAACCCTAACCCTAACCCAAAACATAAACCTAACCCTAAACCTAACACTAACCCTAAGAATCACCTGAACCCTAACCCTGCCCCTAACCCTAACCCTAACCGTAACCCGAACCAGAACCCTAACCCTAACCGTAACCATAACCCGAACCCTAACCCTAACCCTACCCTAACACTAACCCTATCCCTAACCTGAAACCTAACCCTAACCCTAACCCGAACCCGAACCCGAATCCAAACCCTAACCCTAACTCAAACCTAACCCTAACCCTAACCCTAACCCGAAACCTAATCCTAAACCTAGCCCTAAACCTCACCCGAACCCTAACCCAAACCCGAACCAGAACCCTAACCCGAACCCGAACCCTAACCCTAACCCGAAACCTAACCCTAACCCTAACCCTAACCCTAACCCTAACCCTAAGCATCACCTGAACCCTAACCCTGCCCCTAACCCTAACCCTAACCCGAACCAGAACCCTAACCCTAACCGTAACCATAAGTCGAACCCTAACCCTAACCCTACCCTAACACTAACCCGATCCCTAACCTGAAACCTCACCCTAACCCTAACCCGAACCGTAACCCTAACCCTAACCCTAACCCTAACGCTAACCCGAACCCTAACCCTAACCCTAACCCGAACCCGAACACTAACCCAAACCCTAACGCTAACCCTATCCCTAACCTGAACACTAACCCTAACCCGAAGCCTAACCAGAACCCGAACCCTAACCCTAACCCTAACCCTAACACTAACCCTAAACCCTAACCCTAACCCTAACTCTAACCCTAACCCTAAACCTAACCCTAACCCGAACCCTAACCCTACCCCGAACCCTAACCCGAACCCTAACCCGAACCCTAACCGTAACCCTAATCCGAACCCTAACCCTAACCCTAACCCGAACCACAACCCTAACCCTAACCGTAACCATAACCCGCACCGTAACGCTAACCCTACTCTAACACTAACCCTATCCCTAACGTGAACCCTAACCCTAACCCTAACCCTAACCCTAACTCTAACCCTAACCCTAACCCTAACCCTAACCTCACCAGAACCCTAACCCTAACCCTAACCCTAACCATAACCCCTAACCCTAACCCTAACCCTAACCCTACACCGAACCCAAACGATAACCCTAACCCTAACCCCAACCCGAACCCTGACCCTAACCCTAACCCGAACTCTAACCCGAACCCTAACCCTAACCATAACCCCTAACCCTAACCCTAACCCTAACCCTAACCCTAACCCTAACCCTACACCGAACCCAAACGATAACCCTAACCCGAACCCTAACCCTAACCCTAACCCTAACCCGAACCCTAACCCTAACCCTAATCCTGACCCTAACCATAACCCTAACCAGAACCCTAACCCGAACCCTAACGCTAACCCGAACCCTAACCCTAACCCTAACCTCACCAGAACCCTAACCCTAACCCTAACCCTAACCATAACCCCTAACCCTAACCCTAACCCTAACCCTACACCGAACCCAAACGATAACCCTAACCCTAACCCTAACCCGAACCCTGACCCTAACCCTAACCCGAACTCTAACCCGAAACCGAACCCTAACCGTAACCCTAACCCAACCCGAACCCTAACCCGAACCCTAACCCGAACCCTAACGCTAACCCGAACCCTAACCCTAACCATAACCCTAACCCGAACCCTAACCCTAACCTGACCCTAACCCTAACCCTAACCCTAATCCTGACCCTAACCATAACCTGAACCCGAACCCTAACCCTAACCCGACCCTTCCCAAAACCTATCCCTAACCTGAACCCTAAACCTAACCCTAACCCGAACCCTAACCTGAACCCGAACCCTCACCCAAACCATACGCCTAACCCTAACCCTAAACCTAACCCGAACCCGAACCCAAAACCGAACCTGGACCCTAAACCTAACCCTAACCCTAACCCTAACCCTAACCCTAACCCAAACCCTAACCCTAACCCTACCCTAACCCTAACCCTAACCCTAACTGTAACCATAACCCTAACCCGAACCCTAACCCTAACCCGACCCTAACCCTAACCCTATCCTTAACCTGAACCATAACCCTAGCCCTAAACCTAACCAGACCCTAACCCTAACCCTAACCCTAACTCTAACCTGAACCCGAACCCTAACCCTAACCCGACGCTAACCCTAACCCGATCCCTAACCTGAAACCTAACCCTAACCCTAAACTGAACCCGAACCCTAACCCTAACCCTAACCGTAACCCTAACCCGAACCCTAACCGGAACCTGACCCTAACCCTAACCCTATCACTAACTTGAACCCTAAAACTAACCCTAACCCGAACCCGAAGCCTAACCCTAATGCTAACCGTAACCTTAAACCGAACGCTACCCGTAACCCTAACCCGAATCCGAATCCATACCCTAACCCTAACCCGAAACCTAACACTAACCCTAACCCTAACCCGAACCCGAAACTGAACCCGAAACTGAACCCGAACCTGAACCCTAACCATAACCCGAAACCTAACCCTATCCCGAAACCGAACCGTAACCCGAACCCTAACCCTAACACTAACCCGAATCCGAATCCAAACCCTAAACCTAACCCAAAACTAACCCTAACCCTAACCCTAAACCGAACACTAAGAGGAACCCTAACCCGAACCGGAACCCTAACCTCAACAGTAACCCTAACCCTAACCCTAACCCGTACCCTAACCCGTACCCTAACACGAACCCTAACCCGAACCCGAACCATAACCCTAACCCTAACCCGAACTTGAACCCTAACCTGAACCCTAACACTAACCCTAACCCGAAACCAAACCCAAACCCTAACGCTAACAGAACCCTAACCCTACCCCTAACCCTAAACCGAACCCTAACCCGAACCCTAACCCTAACCCTAACCCGAACCCGAACCCGAACCTGAACCCTCAACCGACCACGAACCCTAATCCTAACCCAAACCAAAACCTAACCCTAACCTTAACCTGAACCCTAACCCTAACCCGAACCCGAACCCTAACCCTAACCCGAAACCTAACCCTAACCCTAACCCTAACCCTAACCCTAAGCATCACCTGAACCCTAACCCTGCCCCTAACCCTAACCCTAACCCTAACCCGAACCAGAACCCTAACCCTAACCGTAACCATAAGTCGAACCCTAACCCTAACCCTACCCTAACACTAACCCGATCCCTAACCTGAAACCTCACCCTAACCCTAACCCGAACCGTAACCCTAACCCTAACCCTAACCCTAACGCTAACCCGAACCCTAACCCTAACCCTAACCCGAACCCGAACACTAACCCAAACCCTAACGCTAACCCTATCCCTAACCTGAACACTAACCCTAACCCGAAGCCTAACCAGAACCCGAACCCTAACCCTAACCCTAACCCTAACACTAACCCTAAACCCTAACCCTAACTCTAACTCTAACCCTAAACCTAACCCTAACCCGAACCCTAACCCTACCCCGAACCCTAACCCGAACCCTAACCGCAACCCTAATCCGAACCCTAACCCTAACCCTAACCCGAACCCGAATCCAAACCCTAACCCTAACCCAAACCTAACCCTAACCCTAACCCTAACCCTAACCCTAACCCTAACCCGAAACCTAATCCTAAACCTAGCCCTAAACCTCACCCGAACCCTAACCCAAACCCGAACCAGAACCCTAACCCGAACCCTAACCCTAACCCTAACCCGAACCCGAAACAAAACCCTAACCCTAACCCAAACCTAACCCTAACCCTAACCCAAACCCGAACCCTAAGAGGAACTCTAACCCTAACCCGAACACTAACCCGAATCCGAACCATAATCCTAACCATAACCTGAACTCGAACCCTAAGCTGAACCCTAACACTAACCCTAACCCAAAACCAAACCCAAACCCTAACCCTAACTCGAACACTAACCGTACCCCTAATCGTAAGCTGAACCCTAACCCTAACCCGAACCCTAACCCTACCCTGAACCCTAACCCGAACCCTAACCCGAACCCTAACCGTAACCCTAATCCGAACCCTAACCCTAACCCTAACCCGAACCTGAATCCAAACCCTAACCCTAACCCAAACCTAACCCTAACCCTAACCCTAACCCTAACCCTAACCCTAACGCTAACCCGAACACAAACCCTAACCCTAAACCGAACCTGAACCGTCAACCGAACATGAACCCTAACCCTAACCCTAACACAAACTCACCCGAATGCTAACCCTAACCCAAACCAAAACCTAACCCTAACCTTAACATGAACCCTAACCCTAACCCGAACCCGAACCCTAACCCTAATCCGAAAACTAACCCTAATCCTAACCCTAACCCTAAGCATCACCTGAACCCTAACCCTTCCCCTAACTCTAACCCTAACGCGAACGAGAACCAGAACACTAACCCTAACCCTAACCCTAACTCTAACCCTAACCCTAAGCATCACCTGAACCCTAACCCTGCCCCTAACCCTAACCCTAACCCTAACCCGAACCAGAACCCTAACCCGAACCGTAACCATAACTCGCACCGTAACGCTAACCCTACCCTAACACTAACCCTATCCCTAACGTGAACCCTAACCCTAACCCTAACCCTAACCCTAACTCTAACCCTAACCCTAACCCTAACCCGAAGCTGAACCCTCAACCAAACACGAACCGTAACCCTAACTCTAACACTAACTCACTCGAACCCTAACCCTAACACAACCCGAATCCTAACCCTAACCTTAACCTGAACCCTAACCCTAACCGAACCCGAACCCTAACCCTAACCCTAAACCTAACCCGAAACCAAACCCTAAACCTCACTCTAACGCTAACCCGAACCATAACCCTAAACCTAACACTAACCCTAACCCTAACGCTAACCCGAACCCTAACCCTAACCCTAAGCCTAACCTAACCCGGACCCGAACCGGATGCCTAACCCGAACCCGAACCCTAACCCTAACCCGACCCTAACCCTAACCCTATCCCTAACCTGAACCCTAACCCTAAACCTAACCCTAACCCGAACCCTAACCCAAACCCTAACCCTAACCCCAACCCTAACCCCAACCCTAAGATGAACCCTAACCCTAATCGGAACCATAACCCGAACCCTAACACTAACCCTAACCCTAACCTTAACATGAAACCTCACCCTACACTAACCCGAACCTGAACCCGAAATTGAACCCTAACACTAACCCTTACCCTAACCCTAACCCTAACCCTAACGCTAACCCTACCCTAACACTAACCCTATCCCTAACGTGAAACCTAACCCTAACCCTAACCCTAACCCTAACCCTAACTCTAACCCTAACCCTAACCCTAACCCGAAGCTGAACCCTCAACCAAACACGAACCGTAACCCTAACTCTAACACTAACTCACTCGAACCCTAACCCTAACACAACCCGAATCCTAACCCTAACCTTAACCTGAACCCTAACCCTAACCGAACCCGAACCCTAAACCTAACCCTAAACCTAACCCGAAACCAAACCCTAAACCTCACTCTAACCCTAACCCGAACCGTAACCCTAAACCTAACACTAACCCTAACCCTAACGCTAACCCGAACCCTAACCCTAACCCTAAGCCTAACCTAACCCGGACCCGAACCGGATCCCTAACCCGAACCCGAACCCTAACCCTAACCCGACCCTAACCCTAACCCTATCCCTAACCTGAACCCTAACCCTAACCCTAACCCTAACCCTAACCCAAACCCTAACCCTAACCCGAACCTAACCCTAACCCCAAACCTAACCCCAACCCTAAGAGGAACCCTAACCCTAACCGGAACCATAACCCGAACCCTAACACTAACCCTAACCCTAACCTTAACATGAAACCTCACCCTACACTAACCCGAACCTGAACCCGAAATTGAACCCTAACCCTAACCCTAACCCTAACCCTAACCCTAACGCTAACCCTACCCTAACACTAACCCTATCCCTAACGTGAACCCTAACCCTAACCCTAACCCTAACCCTAACTCTAACCCTAACCCTAACCCTAACCCGAAGCTGAACCCTCAACCAAACACGAACCGTAACCCTAACTCTAACACTAACTCACCCGAACCCTAACCCTAACACAACCCGAATCCTAACCCTAACCTTAACCTGAACCCTAACCCTAACCGAACCCGAACCCTAACCCTAACCCTAAACCTAACCCGAAACCAAACCCTAAACCTCACTCTAACCCTAACCCGAACCGTAACCCTAAACCTAACACTAACCCTAACCCTAACGCTAACCCGAACCCTAACTCTAACCCTAAGCCTAACCTAACCTGGACCCGAACCGGATCCCTAACCCGAACCCGAACCCTAACCCTAACCCGACCCTAACCCTAACCTTATCCCTAACCTGAACCCTAACCCTAACCCGAACCCTAACCCGAACCCTAACCCTAACCCGAACCTAACCCTAACCTAACCCTAACCCGAACCCAAACCCGAACCCTAACCCTAACCCTAACCCTAACCCTAACCCGAACCTGAATCCACAACTGAACCCAAACCTGAACCCTAACCGTAACCCGAAACCTAATCCTAAACCTAGCCCTAAACCTCACCAGAACCCTAACCCTAACCCTAACCCTAACCCTAACCCTAACCATAATCCCTAACCCTAACCCTAACCCTAACCCGCACCCTAACCCGTACCTTAACACGAACCCTAACCCGAACCCGAACCGTAACCCTAACCCTAACCCGAACTCGAACCCTAACATGAACCGTAACACTAACCCTAACCCGAAACCAAACCCAAACCCTAACGCTAAACCGAACCCTAACCCTACCCCTAACCCTAAACCGAACCCTAACCCTAACCCTAACCCTGAACCCTAACCCTAAACGTAACCCTAACCCGAACCCTAACGCTAACCCGAACCCTAACCCTAACCCTAACCCTAACCCTAACCCTAACCTCACCAGAACCCTAACCCTAACCCTAACCCTAACCATAACCCCTAACCCTAACACTACACCGAACCCAAAGGATAACCCTAACCCTAACCCCAACCCGAACCCTGAACCTAACCCTAACCCGAACTCTAACCCGAACCCGAACCCTAACCCTAACCCTAACCCTAACCCTAACCCCAACCCGAACCCTGACCCTAACCCTAACCCGAACTCTAACCCGAACCCGAACCCTAACCCTAACCCTAACCCTAATCCTGACCCTAACCATAACCCTAACCCAAACCCTGACCCGAACCCTAACGCTAACCGAACCCTAACCATAACCCTAACCCGAACCCTAACCCTAACCCGACCCTAACCCTAACCCTAACCCTAATCCTGACCCTAACCATAACCCTAACCCAAACCCTAACCCTAACCCGACCCTTCCCAAAACCTATCCCTAAACTGAACCCTAACCCTAACCCTAACACTAACCCGAACCTGAACCCTAACCGTAACCCGAAACCTAATCCTAAACCTAGCCCTAAACCTCACCAGAACCCTAACCCTAACCCTAACTCTAACCATAACCCCTAACCCTAACCCTAACCCTAACCCTACACCGAACCCAAACGATAACCCTAACCCTAACCCGAACCGTAACCCTAACCCTAACCCTAACCCTAACGCTAACCCGAACCCTAACCCTAACCCTAACCCTAACCCGAACCCGAACACTAACCCAAACCCTAACGCTAACCCTATCCCTAACCTGAACACTAACCCTAACCCGAAGCCTAACCAGAACACGAACCCTAACCCTAACCCTAACCCTAACACTAACCCTAAACCCTAACCCTAACCCTAACTCTAACGCTAACCCTAAACCTAACCCTAACCCGAACCCTAACCCTACCCCGAACCCTAACCCGAACCCTAACCCGAACCCTAACCGTAACCCTAATCCGAACCCTAACCCTAACCCTAACCCGAAGCCGAATCCAAACCCTAACCCTAACCCAAACCTAACCCTAACCCTAACCCTATCCCTAACCCTAACCCGAAACCTAATCCTAAACCTAGCCCTAAACCTCACCCGAACCCTAACCCAAACCCGAACCAGAACCCTAACCCGAACCCTAACCCTAACCCTAACCCGAACCCGAAACAAAACCCTAACCCTAACCCAAACCTAACCCTAACCCTAACCCAAACCCGAACCCTAAGAGGAACTCTAACCCTAACCCGAACACTAACCCGAATCCGAACCATAACCCTAACCATAACCTGAACTCGAACCCTAAGCTGAACCCTAACACTAACCCTAACCCAAAACCAAACCCAAACCCTAACCCTAACTCGAACACTAACCGTACCCCTAATCGTAAGCTGAACCCTAACCCGAACCCTAACCCTAACCCTAACCCGAACCCGAATCCAAACCCTAACCAAAACCTAACCCTAACCCTAACCCTAATCCTAAACCTAACCCTAACCTGAACCCTAACACTAACCCTAACCCAAAACCAAACCCAAACCCTAACCCTAACTCGAACACTAACCGTACCCCTAATCGTAAGCTGAACCCTAACCCGAACCCTAACCCTAACCCTAACCCGAACCCGAATCCAAACCCTAACCCTAACCCAAACCTAACCTTAACCCTAACCCTAACCCTAACCCTAACACGAAACCTAATCCTAAACCTAGCCCTAAACCTCACCCGAACCCTAACCCGAACCCGAACAAGAACCCTAACCCGAACCCTAACCCTAACCCTAACCCTAACTCTAACCCTAACCCTAAGCATCACCTGAACCCTAACCCTGCCCCTAACCCTAACCCTAACCCGAACCAGAACCCTAACCCTAACCGTAACCCTAACCCGCACCCTAACCCTAACCCTACCCTAACACTAACCCTATCCCTAACCTGAAACCTAACCCTAACCCTAACCCTAACCCTAACTCTAACCCTAACCCTAACCCGAAGCTGAACCCTCAACCAAACACGAACCGTAACCCTAACTCTAAAACTAACTCACCCGAACCCTAACCCTAACACAACCCGAATCCTAACCCTAACCTTAACCTGAACCCTAACCCTAACCGAACCCGAACCCTAACCCTAACCCTAAACCTAACCCGAAACCAAACCCTAAACCTCACTCTAACCCTAACCCGAACCGTAACCCTAAACCTAACACTAACCCTAACCCTAACGCTAACCCGAACCCTAACCCTAACCCTAAGCCTAACCTAACCCGGACCCGAACCGGATCCCTAACCCGAACCCGAACCCTAACCCTAACCCAACCCTAACCCTAACCCTATCCCTGACCTGAACCCTAACCCTAAACCTAACCCTAACCCGAACCCTAACCCAAACCCTAACCCTAACCCGAACCTAACCCTAACCCCAACCCTAACCCCAACCCTAAGAGGAACCCTAATCCTAACCGGAACCATAACCCGAACCCTAACACTAACCCTAACCCTAACCCTAATCTGAAACCTCACCCTACCCTAACCCGAATCTGAAGCCGAGACTGAACCCTAACCCTAACCCTAAACCGAACCCAAATCCTAACCCTAACCCTAACCGGAACCCGAACCCTAACCCTAACCCTATCCCTAACCCTAACCCTAACCCGAACGTGAACACGAAACCGACCCCGAACCTGAACCCTAACCGTAACCCGAAACCTAAACCTAACTGAAGCCCTAAACCTCACCCGAACCCTAACCCGAACCCGAAACCAACCGAACCCTAACCGTAACCCTCACCCGAACCCTAATCCTAACCCTAACCCGAAACCGAATCCAAACCCAAAGCCTAACCCAAACCTAACCCTAACCCTAACCCTAAACCGAACCCTAAGAGGAACACTAACCCTAACCCGAACCCTAACCCGAATCCTAACCCTAACCATAACCCTAACCCTAACCCGAACCTGAACCCTCAACCGAACATGAACCCTAACCCTAACCCTAACCCTAACCCTAACCCGAACCCAAACCCTAAACCTCACCCTAACCCTAATCCGAACACTAAACCTAACCCTAAACCTACCCCGAACCCTAAACCTAACCCTAACCCAAACCCTAACCCGATCCCTAACCCTAACCCTAACCTGAACACGAACCCGAACCCTAACCCGAACCCGAACCCTAACCCTAACCCGAAACCTAACCCTAACCCTAACCCTAACCCTAACCCTAAGCATCACCTG
>NC_142146.1:1165000-1200000 GCF_024610735.1 Ursus americanus
CCCTAACCCTAATCCGAACACTAAACCTAACCCTAAACCTACCCCGAACCCTAACCCTAACCCTAACCCAAACCCTAACCCGATCCCTAACCCTAACCCTAATCTGAACACGAACCCGAACCCTAACCCGAACCCGAAACCTAACCCTAACCCTAAACCAAACCTAACCCTAACCCTAACCCAAACCCGAACCCTAAGAGGAACTCTAACCCTAACCCGAACCCTAACCCGAATCCGAACCGTAACCCTAACCCTAAACTGAACTCGAACCCTAACCTGAACCCTAACACTAACCCTAACCCGAAACCAAACCCAAACCCTAACCCTAACCCGAACCCTAACCCTAACCCTAACCCGAACCCAAACCTGAACCCTCAACCGAACACAAACCCTAACCCTAACCCTAACCAAACTCACCCGAACCCTAACAGAACCCAACCCGAAACCTAACCCTAACCTTAACCTGAAACCTAACCCTAACCCTAACACGAACCCAAACCCGAACCCGAACCAAAAATCTAACCCTAACCCGAACCCGAAAGCTAACATGAACCCTAAACCGAACCCTAACCCTAACCCGAACCCGAACCCGAACCATAACCCGAACCCTAACCCTAACCCGAACCCTAACCCGATCCCTAACCCTAACCCTAACCTGAACGCGAACCCGAACCCTAACACTAACCCGAAACCTAATCCTAACCCTAACCCTCACCATAAACAGAAACGCTAACCCTAACCGTAACCCGAAACCTAATCCTAACCGTAGCCCTAAACCTCACCCGAACCCTAACCCTAAACCTAACCCTAACGATAACCAGAAACGGAAACCTAACCCTAACCCTAACCCGAACCTGAACTGCAACCCGAGCCCTAAACCGTCCCTTACCTCAAACCTATCCCTAACCTGAACCCTAACCCTAACCCTAACCAGAACGCTAACCCTAACCGTAACCCTAACCCGAACACTAACCCTAACCCGACCCTAACCCTAACCCTATCCCTAACCTGAAACCTAAACCTAACCCTAAATCTAACCCTAATCCTAACCCTAACCTGAACCCTAACCCTAACCCTAACCCAACCCGAACCCTAACTCGAACCCTAACCCGAACCCTAACGCTAACCCGAACCCTAACCCTAACCGTAACCCTAATCCAAACCCTAACCCTAACCCGACCCTAACCCTAACCCTAACCCGAACCCTAACCCTAACCGTAACCCTAATCCTAACCCTAACCATAACCCTAACCCAAACCCTAACCCTAAACTGACCCTAACCCTAACCCTAAACCTAACCCTAACCCTAACCCTAACCTGACCGATACCCCAACCCTATACCTAACCCTAACCCTAACCGTAACCCTAATCCTAACCCTAACCCGAGCCCAAACACTAACCCTAACCCTAACCCTATCCCTAACCTGAAACCTAACCCTAACCCCAAGCCTAATCCGAAACCGAACCCTAACCCTAACCCTAACCCTAACCCTAAAACCTCACCCTAACCCTAACCCGAACCCTAAACCTAACCCTAACCCTACCCGGAACACTAACCCTAACCCTAACCCGAAACCTAACCCAATCCCTAACCCTAACCCTAACCTGAACGTGAACCCGAACCCTAACCCGAACCCGAAACCTAACCCTAACCCTAACCCAAACCCGAACCCTAAGAGGAACTCTAACCCTAACCCGAACCCTTACCCGAATCCGAACCGTAACCCTAACCCTAACCTGAACTCGAACCCTAACCTGAACCCTAACACTAAACCTAACCCGAAACCAAACCAAAACCCTAACCCTAACTCAAACACTAAACCTACCCCTAACCGTAAACTGAACCCTAACCCTAACACGTACCCTCACGCGTACCCTAAACCGAACCCTAACCCAAACCCAAACCCGAACCGTAACCCTAACCATAACCCGAACTCGAACCCTAACCTGAACCCTAACCCTAACCTTAACCCGAAACCAAACCCAAACCCTAACACTAACCCGAACCCTAACCCTACCCCTAACCCTAAACTGACCCTAACCCTAACCCTAAACCTAACCCTAACCCTAACCCTAACCTGACCGATACCCCAACCCTATACCTAACCCTAACCCTAACCGTAACCCTAATCCTAACCCTAACCCGAGCCCAAACACTAACCCTAACCCTAACCCTATCCCTAACCTGAAACCTAACCCTAACCCCAAGCCTAATCCGAAACCGAACCCTAACCCTAAGCCTAACCCTAACCCTAAAACCTCACCCTAACCCTAACCCGAACCCTAAACCTAATCCTAACCCTACCCGGAACACTAACCCTAACCCTAACCCGAAACCTAACCCAATCCCTAACCCTAACCCTAACCTGAACGTGAACCCGAACCCTAACCCGAACCCGAAACCTAACCCTAACCCTAACCCAAACCCGAACCCTAAGAGGAACTCTAACCCTAACCCGAACCCTTACCCGAATCCGAACCGTAACCCTAACCCTAACCTGAACTCGAACCCTAACCTGAACCCTAACACTAAACCTAACCCGAAACCAAACCAAAACCCTAACCCTAACTCAAACACTAAACCTACCCCTAACCGTAAACTGAACCCTAACCCTAACACGTACCCTCACCCGTACCCTAAACCGAACCCTAACCCAAACCCGAACCCGAACCGTAACCCTAACCATAACCCGAAATCGAACCCTAACCTGAACCCTAACCCTAACCCTAACCCGAAACCAAACCCAAACCCTAACGCTAACCCGAACCCTAACCCTACCCCTAACCCTAAACCGAACGCTAACCGGAACCCTAACCCTAACCCTAACCCTAACCCGAACCTGAACCCTAACCATAACCCTAAACCTAACCCGAACCCAAACCCTAAACCTCACCCTAACCCTAAACCGAACTGTAACCCTAACCCTAACCCTAACCCTAACGCTAACCCGAACCCTAACCCTAACCCTAACCCGAACCCGAACACTAACCCAAACCTTAACACTAACCCTATCCCTAACCTTAACACTAACCCTAACCCAAAGCCTAACCAGAACCCGAACCCTAACCCTAACCCTAACCCTAACCCTAACCCTGAACCCTAACCCTAACCCGAAACCAAAATCAAACCCTAACGCTAACCCGAACCCTAACCCTACCCCTAACCCTAAACCGAACCCTAACCGGAACCCTAACCCTAACCCTAACCCTAACCCTAACCCGAACCTGAACCCTAACAATAACCTTAACCTAACCCGAACCCAAACCCTAAACCTCACCCTAACCCTAAACCGAACCGTAACCCTAACCCTAACCCTAACCCGAACCCGAACCCGAACACTACCCCAAACCCTAACGCTAACCCTATCCCTAACCTTAACACTAACCCTAACCCAAAGCCTAACCAGAACCCGAACCCTAACCCTAACCCTAACCCTAACACTAACCTTAAACCCTGACCCTAACCCTAACTCTAACCCTAACCCTACGCCTAAACCTAACCCGAACCCGAACCCAAAACCGAACCCGCACCCTAACCCGAACCCTAACCCTAACCCTAACCCTAACCCTAACCTGAACCCTAACCCTAACCCGAACCCTAAACCTACCCCGAACCCTAACCCGAACCCTAACCCAAACCCTAACCGTAACCCTAACCCGAACCCTAACCCTAACCCGAACCCGAACCCGAATCCTAACCCTAACGCTAACCCTAACCCTAACCCTAACCCTAACCCGAGCCCTAAACCGTCCCTTACCTCAACCCTATCCCTAACCTGAACCCTAACCCTAAACCTAACCCGAACCCTAACCCTAACCGTAACCCTAACCCGAACACTAACCCTAACCCGACCCTAACCCTAACCCTATCCCTAACCTGAAACCTAACCCTAACCCTAACCCTAACCCGAACCCTAACCCTAACCATAACCCTAACCCTAACCCGACCCTAACCCTAACCATAACCCTCACCCGAACCCTAACCCTAACCCGACCCTAACCCTAACCCGAACCCTAACCCTAACCCTAACCCTAACTCTAACCCTAACCCTAACCCTAATCCTAACCCTAACCATAACCCTAACCCAAACCCTAACCCTAAACCGACCCTATCCCTAACCCTAACCCTAACCCTAACCCTAACCCTAACACTAACCCGACCGTTACCCCAACCCTATACCTAACCCTAACCCTAACCCTAACCCAAACCCTAACCCTAACCCACACCAAAACCTAACCCTAACCTTAACCTGAACCCAAACCCCAACCCGAACCCGAAACCTAACCCTAACCCTAAACCTAACCCGACCCCAAACCCTAAACCTCACCCTAACCCTAACCCGAAACGTAACCCTAACCCTAACCCTAACCCTAACCCTAATGCTAACCCGAACCCTAACCCTAACCCTAACCCTATCCCTAACCTGAACCCTAACCCTAACCCTAAGATTAATCCGAAATCGAACCCTTACCCTAACCCGAACCCTAACCCTAACCCGAACCTAACCCTAACCCCAACCGTAACCCCAACCCTAAGAGGAACCCTAACCCTAACCGGAACCCTAACCCGAACCCTAACCCTAACGCTAACCCTAATCTGAACCTCACCCTACCCTAACCCGAATCTGAAGCCGAAACTGAACCCTAACCCTAACCCTAAACCGAACCCAAATCCTAACCCTAACCTTAACCCTAACCGGAACCCGAATCTGAACACGAAACCGACCCCGAACCTGAACCCTAACCGTAACCCGAAACCTAAACCTAACCGTAGCACTAAACCTCACCCGAACGCTAACCCGAACCCTAACCCTAACCGAACCCTAACCGTAACCCTCACCCGAACCCTAATCCTAATCCTAACCCGAACCCGAATCCAAACCCAAAGCCTAACCCAAACCTAAACCTAACCCTAACCCTAAAACGAACACTAAGAGGAACACTAAACCTAACCCGAACCCTAACCCGATTCCTAACCCTAACCCTAACCCGAACCTGAACCCTCAACCGCACATGAACACTAACCCTAACCCTAACCCTAACCCTAACCCTAAACCTAACACGAACCCAAACCCTAAACCTCACCCTAACCCTAACCCGAACCCTAAACCTAACCCTAACACTACCCCGAACCCTAACCCTAACCCTAACCCGAACCCTAACCCGATCCCTAACCCTAACCCTAACCTGAACGCGAACCCGAACCCTAACCCAAACCCGAAACATAACCCTAACCCAAACCTAACCCTAACCCAAACCCGAACCCTAAGAGGAACTCTAACCCTAAACCGAACCCTACCCGAATCCGAACCGTAACCCTAACCCTAACATGAATTCGAAACCTAACCTGAACCCTAACACTAACCCTAACCCGAAACCAAACCCAAACCATAACCCTAACTCGAACACTGACCCTACCCCTAACCGTAAACTGAACCCTAACCCGAACCCTAACCCTAACCCTAATCCTAACCCTAACCCTAACCCTAACCCGAACCCAAACCTGAACCCTCAACCGAACACAAACCCTAACCCTAACCCTAACCAAACTCACCCGAACCCTAACCGTAACCCAACCCGAAACCTAACCCTAACCTTAACCTGAAACCTAACCCTAACCCTAACACGAACCCAAACCCGAACCCGAACCAAAAATCTAACCCTAACCCGAACCCGAACGCTAACATGAACCCTAAACCGAACCCTAACCCTAACCCATCCCCGAACCCGAACCCAAACCCTAACCCGAACCTGTACCCTAAACCTAACCTGAACGTGAACCCGAAACCTAACCCGAACCCGTAACCTAACCCTAACCCGAACCTCACCCTAAACCTAACCCTAACCCAAACCCAAACCCTAACCCTAACCCGAAACCTAACCTTAACCCTAACCCGAACCCGAAACCTAACCCTAACCCTAACCCGAACCCTAACCCGAACCCTAACCCTAACCCAAACCCGAACCGTAACCCGAACCCTAACCCGACCCTTACCCTAACCCTATCCCTAAACTGAACCCTAACCCTAACCCTAAAACTAACCCGAACCCAAACCCTAACCCTAACCGTAAACCCAAAACGAACCCTAAACCTAACCCTACCCCTAAACTGAAACCTAAGCCTAACCCTAACCCTAACCCTAACCCTAACCCTAACCCAAGCCCAAAAACTAACCCTAACCTAACGCTAACCCTATCCCTAACCTTAACCCTATCCCTAACCCTAAGCCTCACCTGAACCCGAACCCTAACTCTAACCCGAACCGTAACCCTAACCCGAACCTAACCCTAACCCCAACCATAACCCCAAACCTAAGAGGAACCCTAACCCTAACCGGAACCCTAACCTGAACCCTAACCCTAACCCTAACCTGAACCTCACCCTACCCTAACCCAAATCTGAAGCCGAAATTGAACCCGAACCCTAACCCTAACCCGAACCCAAATCCTAACCAGAACCCTAACCCTAATCGGAAACCTAACCCTGGCCCTAACCCTAACCTAACCCTAGCCCTAAACCTCACCCGAACCCTAACCCTAACCCTAACCGTAACCCTAACCGGAACCCTAACCCGAACCCTAACCCTAACCGTAACCCTAACCGGAACCCTAACCCGAACCCTAACCCTAACCCTAACCCTAACCGTAACCCGAACCAGAACCCTAACCCTAACCGTAACCATAACCCGAACCCTAACCCTAACCCTACCCTAACACTAACCCTATCCCTAACCTGAAACCTAACCCTAACCCTAACCCTAACCCTAACCCGAAACCTAATCCTAAACCTAGCCCTAAACCTCACCCTAACCCTAACCCTAACCCGAACCCGAAAAAAACCCTAACCCTAACCCAAACCTAACCCTAACCCTAACCCAAACCCGAACCCTAAGAGGAACTCTAACCCTAACCCGAACACTAACCCGAATCCGAACCATAACCCTAACCATAACCTGAACTCGAACCCTAACCTGAACCCTAACACTAACCCTAACCCAAAACCAAACCCAAACCCTAACCCTAACTCGAACACTAACAGTACCCCTAATCATAAGCTGAACCCTAACCCGAACCCTAACCCTAACCCTAACCCGAAACCGAATCCAAACCCTAACCCTAACCCAAACCTAACCCTAACCCTAACCCTAACCCTAACACGAAACCTAATCCTAAACCTAGCCCTAAACCTAACCCGAACCCTAACCCGAACCCGAACCAGAACCCTAACCCGAACCCTAACCCTAACGCTAACCAGAACCAGAACCCTAACCCTAACCCTAACCCTAACTCTAACCCTAACCCTAAGCATCACCTGAACCCTAACCCTGCCCCTAACCCTAACCCTACCCTAACACTAACCCTATCGCTAACCTGAAACCTAACCCTAACCCTAACCCTAACCCTAACTCTAACCCTAACCCTAACCCTAACCCGAAGCTGAACCCTCAACCAAACACGAACCGTAACCCTAACTCTAACACTAACTCACCCGAACCCTAACCCTAACACAACCCGAATCCTAACCCTAACCTTAACCTGAACCCTAACCCTAACCGAACCCGAACCCTAACCCTAACCCTAAACCTAACCCGAAACCAAACCCTAAACCTCACTCTAACCCTAACCCGAACCGTAACCCTAAACCTAACACTAACCCTAACCCTAACGCTAACCCGAACCCTAACTCTAACCCTAAGCCTAACCTAACCTGGACCCGAACCGGATCCCTAACCCGAACCCGAACCCTAACCCTAACCCGACCCTAACCCTAACCTTATCCCTAACCTGAACCCTAACCCTAACCCGAACCCTAACCCGAACCCTAACCCTAACCCGAACCTAACCCTAACCTAACCCTAACCCGAACCCAAACCCGAACCCTAACCCTAACCCTAACCCTAACCCTAACCCTAACCCGAACCTGAATCCACAACTGAACCCAAACCTGAACCCTAACCGTAATCCGAAACCTAATCCTAAACCTAGCCCTAAACCTCACCAGAACCCTAACCCTAACCCTAACCCTAACCCTAACCATAACCATAACCCCTAACCCTAACCCTAACCCTAACCCGTACCTTAACACGAACCCTAACCCGAACCCGAACCGTAACCCTAACCCTAACCCGAACTCGAACCCTAACCTGAACCCTAACACTAACCCTAACCCGAAACCAAACCCAAACCCTAACGCTAAACCGAACCCTAACCCTACCCCTAACCCTAAACCGAACCCTAACCCTAACCCTAACCCTGAACCCTAACCCTAAACGTAACCCTAACCAGAACCCTAACCCGAACCCTAACCCTAACCTGAACCTAACCTTAACCCCAACACTAACCCCAACCCTAAGAGGAACCCTAACCCTAACCGGAACCATAACCCGAACCCTAACACTAACCCTAACCCTAACCTTAACATGAAACCTCACCCTACCCTAACCCGAACCTGAACCCGAAATTGAACCCTAACCCTAACCCTAACCCGAACCCATATCCTAACCCAAACCCGAATCCTAACCCGAACACGAACCCAAACCCGAACCCTAACCCTAACCCTAACCCTAACCCGAACCTGAATCCGCAACTGAACCCGAACCTGAACCCTAACCGTAACCCGAAACCTAATCCTAAACCTAGCCCTAAACCTCACCAGAACCCTAACCCTAACCCTAACCCTAACCATAACCCCTAACCCTAACCCTTACCCTAACCCTACACCGAACCCAAACGATAACCCTAACCCTAACCCTAACCCGAACCCTGACCCTAACCCTAACCCGAACTCTAACACGAACCCTAACCCTAACCCTAATCCTGACCCTAACCATAACCCTAACCCGAACCCTAACCCGAACCCTAACGCTAACCCGAACCCTAACCCTAACCCTAACCCTAACCCTAACCCTAACCTCACCAGAACCCTAACCCTAACCCTAACCCTAACCATAACCCCTAACCCTAACCCTAAACCTAACCCTACACCGAACCCAAACGATAACCCTAACCCTAACCCCAACCCGAACCCTGACCCTAACCCTAACCCGAACTCTAACCCGAACCCTAACCCTAACCCTAACCCTAACCCTAACCCCAACCCGAACCCTGACCCTAACCCTAACCCGAACTCTAACCCGAACCCGAACCCTAACCCTAACCCTAACCCTAATCCTGACCCTAACCATAACCCTAACCCGAACCCTAACCCGAACCCTAACGCTAACCCGAATCCTAACCGTAACCATAACCCTAACCCGAACCCTAACCCTAACCCGACCATAACCCTAACCCTAACCCTAATCCTGACCCTAACCATAACCCTAACCCGAACCCTAACCCTAACCCGACCCTTCCCAAAACCTATCCCTAAACTGAACCCTAACCCTAACCCTAACACTAACCCGAACCTGAACCCTAACCGTAACCCGAAACCTAATCGTAAACCTAGCCCTAAACCTCACCAGAACCCTAACCCTAACCCTAACTCTAACCATAACCCCTAACCCTAACCCTAACCCTAACCCTACACCGAACCCAAACGATAACCCTAACCCTAACCCTAACCCGAACCCTGACCCTAACCCGAACTCTAACCCGAAACCGAACCCTAACCCTAACCCTAACCCAACCCGAACCCTAACCCGAACCCTAACCCGAACCCTAACGCTAACCCGAACCCTAACCCTAACCATAACCCTAACCCGAACCCTAACCCTAACCTGACCCTAACCCTAACCCTAACCCTAATCCTGACCCTAACCATAACCTGAACCCGAACCCTAACCCTAACCCGACCCTTCCCAAAACCTATCCCTAACCTGAACCCTAAACCTAACCCTAACCCGAACCCTAACCTGAACCCGAACCCTCACCCAAACCATACGCCTAACCCTAACCCGAACCCTAACCCTAACCCTAACCCTAACCCTAACCTCACCAGAACCCTAACCCTAACCGTAACCCTAACCATAACCCCTAACCCTAACCCTAACCCTAACCCTACACCGAACCCAAACGATAACCCTAACCCTAACCCCAACCCGAACCCTGACCCTAACCCTAACCCGAACTCTAACCCGAACCCTAACCCTAACCCTAACCCTAACCCCAACCCGAACCCTGACCCTAACCCTAACCCGAACTCTAACCCGAACCCGAACCCTAACCCTAACCCTAACCCTAATCCTGACCCTAACCATAACCCTAACCCGAACCCTAACCCGAACCCTAACGCTAACCCGAATCCTAACCCTAACCATAACCCTAACCCGAACCCTAACCCTAACCTGACCATAACCCTAACCCTAACCCTAATCCTGACCCTAACCATAACCCTAACCCGAACCCTAACCCTAACCCGACCCTTCCCAAAACCTATCCCTAAACTGAACCCTAACCCTAACCCTAACACTAACCCGAACCTGAACCCTAACCGTAACCCGAAACCTAATCCTAAACCTAGCCCTAAACCTCACCAGAACCCTAACCCTAACCCTAACTCTAACCATAACCCCTAACCCTAACCCTAACCCTAACCCTACACCGAACCCAAACGATAACCCTAACCCTAACCCTAACCCGAACCCTGACCCTAACCCGAACTCTAACCCGAAACCGAACCCTAACCCTAACCCTAACCCAACCCGAACCCTAACCCGAACCCTAACCCGAACCCTAACGCTAACCCGAACCCTAACCCTAACCATAACCCTAACCCGAACCCTAACCCTAACCTGACCCTAACCCTAACCCTAACCCTAATCCTGACCCTAACCATAACCTGAACCCGAACCCTAACCCTAACCCGACCCTTCCCAAAACCTATCCCTAACCTGAACCCTAAACCTAACCCTAACCCGAACCCTAACCTGAACCCGAACCCTCACCCAAACCATACGCCTAACCCTAACCCTAAACCTAACCCGAACCCGAACCCAAAACCGAACCTGGACCCTAAACCTAACCCTAACCCTAACCCTAACCCTAACCTAACCCAAACCCTAACCCTAACCCTACCCTAACCCTAACCCTAACCCTAACTGTAACCATAACCCTAACCCGAACCCTAACCCTAACCCAACCCTAAACCTAACCCTATCCTTAACCTGAACCATAACCCTAGCCCTAACCCTAACCAGACCCTAACCCTAACCCTAACCCTAACTCTAACCCTAACCCGAACACTAACCCGAAGCTGAACCCTCAACCAAACACGAACCGTAACCCTAACTCTAACACTAACTCACCCGAACCCTAACCCTAACACAACCCGAATCCTAACCCTAACCTTAACCTGAACCCTAACCCTAACCGAACCCGAACCCTAACCCTAACCCTAAACCTAACCCGAAACCAAACCCTAAACCTCACTCTAACCCTAACCCGAACCGTAACCCTAAACCTAACACTAACCCTAACCCTAACACTAACCCGAACCCTAACCCTAACCCTAAGCCTAACCTAACCCGGACCCGAACCGGATCCCTAACCCGAACCCGAACCCTAACCCTAACCCAACCCTAACCCTAACCCTATCCCTGACCTGAACCCTAACCCTAACCCTAACCCTAACCCTAACCCTAACCCGAACCCGAACCTAACCCTAACCCCAACCCTAACCCCAACCCTAAGAGGAACCCTAATCCTAACCGGAACCATAACCCGAACCCTAACACTAACCCTAACCCTAACCCTAATCTGAAACCTCACCCTACCCTAACCCGAATCTGAAGCCGAGACTGAACCCTAACCCTAACCCTAAACCGAACCCAAATCCTAACCCTAACCCTAACCCTAACCGGAACCCGAACCCTAACCCTAACCCTATCCCTAACCCTAACCCTAACCCGAACGTGAACACGAAACCGACCCCGAACCTGAACCCTAACCGTAACCCGAAACCTAAACCTAACTGAAGCCCTAAACCTCACCCGAACCCTAACCCGAACCCGAAACCAACCGAACCCTAACCGTAACCCTCACCCGAACCCTAATCCTAAACCTAACCCGAAACCGAATCCAAACCCAAAGCCTAACCCAAACCTAACCCTAACCCTAACCCTAAACCGAACCCTAAGAGGAACACTAACCCTAACCCGAACCCTAACCCGAATCCTAACCCTAACCATAACCCTAACCCTAACCCGAACCTGAACCCTCAACCGAACATGAACCCTAACCCTAACCCTAACCCTAACCCTAACCTGAACCCAAACCCTAAACCTCACCCTAACCCTAATCCGAACACTAAACCTAACCCTAAACCTACCCCGAACCCTAACCCTAACCCTAACCCAAACCCTAACCCGATCCCTAACCCTAACCCTAACCTGAACACGAACCCGAACCCTAACCCGAACCCGAAACCTAACCCTAACCCTAAACCAAACCTAACCCTAACCCTAACCCAAACCCGAACCCTAAGAGGAACTCTAACCCTAACCCGAACCCTAACCCGAATCCGAACCGTAACCCTAACCCTAAACTGAACTCGAACCCTAACCTGAACCCTAACACTAACCCTAACCCGAAACCAAACCCAAACCCTAACCCTTACGCGAACCCTAACCCTAACCCTAACCCGAACCCAAACCTGAACCCTCAACCGAACACAAACCCTAACACTAACCCTAACCAAACTCACCCGAACCCTAACAGAACCCAACCCGAAACCTAACCCTAACCTTAACCTGAAACCTAACCCTAACCCTAACACGAACCCAAACCCGAACCCGAACCAAAAATCTAACCCTAACCCAAACCCGAACGCTAACATGAACCCTAAACCGAACCCTAACCCTAACCCAAACCCGAACCCGAACCCGAACCCTAACCCGAACCCTAACCCTAACCCGAACCCTAACCCGATCCCTAACCCTAACCCTAACCATAACCAGAAACGCTAACCCTAACCGTAACCCGAAACCTAATCCTAACCGTAGCCCTAAACCTCACCCGAACCCTAACCCTAAACCTAACCCTAACGATAACCAGAAACGGAAACCTAACCCTAACCCTAACCCGAACCTGAACTGCAACCCGAGCCCTAAACCGTCCCTTACCTCAAACCTATCCCTAACCTGAACCCTAACCCTAACCCTAACCAGAACCCTAACCCTAACCGTAACCCTAACCCGAACACTAACCCTAACCCGACCCTAACCCTAACCCTATCCCTAACCTGAAACCTAAACCTAACCCTA
This sequence comes from Ursus americanus, assembly GCF_024610735.1. Classification (NCBI taxonomy): domain Eukaryota; kingdom Metazoa; phylum Chordata; class Mammalia; order Carnivora; family Ursidae; genus Ursus; species Ursus americanus. The sequence continues at coordinate 1,178,203 of NC_142146.1, forward strand.
AATCTAACCCTAACCCTAACCTGAACCCTAACCCTAACCCTAACCCAACCCGAACCCTAACTCGAACCCTAACCCGAACCCTAACGCTAACCCGAACCCTAACCCTAACCGTAACCCTAATCCAAACCCTAACCCTAACCCGACCCTAACCCTAACCCTAAACATAACCCTCACCCGAACCCTAACCCTAACCCGACCCTAACCCTAACCCGAACCCTAACCCTAACCGTAACCCTAATCCTAACCCTAACCATAACCCTAACCCAAACCCTAACCCTAAACTGACCCTAACCCTAACCCTAAACCTAACCCTAACCCTAACCCTAACCTGACCGATACCCCAACCCTATACCTAACCCTAACCCTAACCGTAACCCTAACCCTAACCCTATCCCGAGCCCAAACACTAACCCTAACCCTAACCCTATCCCTAACCTGAAACCTAACCCTAACCCCAAGCCTAATCCGAAACCGAACGCTAACCCTAACCCTAACCCTAACCCTAAAACCTCACCCTAACCCTAACCCGAACCCTAAACCTAACCCTAACCCTACCCGGAACACTAACCCTAACCCTAACCCGAAACCTAACCCGATCCCTAACCCTAACCCTAACCTGAACGTGAACCCGAACCCTAACCCGAACCCGAAACCTAACCCTAACCCTCAACCAAACCTAACCCTAACCCTAACCCAAACCCGAACCCTAAGAGGAACTCTAACCCTAACCCGAACCCTTACCCGAATCCGAACCGTAACCCTAACCCTAACCTGAACTCGAACCCTAACCTGAACCCTAACACTAAACCTAACCCGAAACCAAACCAAAACCCTAACCCTAACTCAAACACTAAACCTACCCCTAACCGTAAACTGAACCCTAACCCTAACACGTACCCTCACGCGTACCCTAAACCGAACCCTAACCCAAACCCGAACCCGAACCGTAACCCTAACCATAACCCGAACTCGAACCCTAACCTGAACCCTAACCCTAACCCTAACCCGAAACCAAACCCAAACCCTAACGCTAACCCGAACCCTAACCCTAACCCTAACCCTAACCCGAACCTGAACCCTAACCATAACCCTAAACCTAATCCGAACCCAAACCCTGAACCTCACCCTAACCCTAAACCGAACTGTAACCCTAACCCTAACCCTAACCCTAACGCTAACCCGAACCCTAACCCTAACCCTAACCCGAACCCGAACACTAACCCAAACCTTAACACTAACCCTATCCCTAACCTTAACACTAACCCTAACCCAAAGCCTAACCAGAACCCGAACCCTAACCCTAACCCTAACCCTAACACTAACCCTAAACCCTGACCCTAACCCTAACTCTAACCCAAACCCTACGCCTAACCCTAACCCTAACCCTAACCTTAACCCTAACCCGAACCCTAACCCGATCCCTAACCCTAACCCTAACCTGAACGTGAACACAAACCCTAACCCGAACCCGAAACCTAACCCTAACCCTAAACCAAACCTAACCCTAACCCTAACCCTAACCCTAACCCTAACCCTAACCCGAACCCTTACCCGAATCCGAACCGTAACCCTAACCCTAACCTGAACTCGAACCCTAACCTGAACCCTAACACTAAACCTAACCCGAAACCAAACCAAAACCCTAACCCTAACTCAAACACTAACCCTACCCCTAACCGTAAACTGAACCCTAACCCTAACACGTACCCTCGCCCGTACCCTAAACCGAACCCTAACCCGAACCCGAACCGTAACCCTAACCATAACCCGAACTCGAACCCTAACCTGAACCCTAACCCTAACCCTAACCCGAAACCAAACCCAAACCCTAACGCTAACCCGAACCCTAACCCTACCCCTAACCCTAAACCGAACCCTAACCGGAACCCTAACCCTAACCCTAACCCTAACCCTAACCCGAACCTGAACCCTAACCATAACCTTAACCTAACCCGAACCCAAACCCTAAACCTCACCCTAACCCTAAACCGAACCGTAACCCTAACCCTAACCCTAACCCTAACCCGAACCCGAACACTACCCCAAACCCTAACGCTAACCCTATCCCTAACCTTAACACTAACCCTAACCCAAAGCCTAACCAGAACCCGAACCCTAACCCTAACCCTAACACTAACCTTAAACCCTGACCCTAACCCTAACTCTAACCCTAACCCTACGCCTAAACCTAACCCGAACCCGAACCCAAAACCGAACCCGCACCCTAACCCGAACCCTAACCCTAACCCTAACCCTAACCCTAACCCTAACCTGAACCCTAACCCTAACCCGAACCCTAAACCTACCCCGAACCCTAACCCGAACCCTAACCCAAACCCTAACCGTAACCCTAACCCGAACCCTAACCCTAACCCGAACCCGAACCCGAATCCTAACCCTAACCCTAACCCAAACCTAACCCTAACCCTAACCCTAACCCTAACCCAAAACCTAATCCTAAACCTAGCCCTAAACCTCACCCGAACCCTAACCCGAACCCGAACCAGAACCCTAACCCGAACCCTAACCCTAACTCGAACCCGAATCAAAACCCTAACCCTAACCCAAACCTAACCCTAACCCTAACCCAAACCCGAACCCTAAGAGGAACTCTAACCCTAACCCGAACCCTAACCCGAATCCGAACCGAAACCCTAACCCTAACCTGAACTTGAACCCTAACCTGAACCCTAACACTAACCCTAACCCGAAACCAAACCCAAACCCTAACCCTAACTCGAACACTAACCCTACCCCTAACCGTAAAATGAACCCTAACCCGAACCCTAACCCTAACCCTAACCCTAACCCTAACCCGTACCCAAACCTGAACCCTCAACCGAACACAAACCCTAACCCTAACCCTAACCAAACTCACCCGAACCCTAACCGTAACCCAACCTGAAACCTAACCCTAACCTTAACCTGAACCTAACCCTAACCCTAACACGAACCCAAACCCGAACCCGAACCAAAAATCTAACCCTAACCCGAACCCGAACGCTAACATGAACCCTAAACTGAACCCTAACCCTAACCCAAACCCGAACCCGAACCCTGACCCAAACCCTAACCCTAACCCGAACCCTAACCCGATCCCTAACCCTAACCCTAACCTGAACGCGAACCCGAACCCTAACACTAACCCGAAACCTAACCCTAACCCGAACATAACCCGAACCCTAACCCTAACCCTAACCGTAACCCTAACACGAACCCGAAACCTAACGTTAACCCTAACCCGAATCCGAAACCTAACCCTAACCCGAACCCGAACACTAACCCGCCCCTAACCCTAACCCAAACCTGAACCGTAACGCGAACCCTAACCCAACCCTTACCCTAACCCTCTCCCTAACCTGAAACCTAACCCTAACCCTAACCCTAACCCTAACCCTCACCAAAACCGAACCCTAACCCTAAACCCAACCCTGAAACTAAACCTAACACTAAACCTAACCCTTAACCGAATCTGAACCCTAACCCTAACCCTAACCCTACCTGAACCCTAACCCTAACCCTAACCCTAACCCTATCCCTAACCTGAAACCTAACCCTAACCCTAACCCTAACCCGAACCCTAACCCTAACCATAACCCTAACCCAAACCCTAACCCTAACCCGACCCTAACCCTAACCATAACCCTCACCCGAACCCTAACCCTAACCCGACCCTAACCCTAACCCGAACCCGAACCCTAACCCTAACCCTAACCCTAACTCTAACCCTAACCCTAACCCTAATCCTAACCCTAACCATAACACTAACCCAAACCCTAACCCTAAACCGACCCTATCCCTAACCCTAACCCTAACCCTAACCCTAACCCTAACACTAACCCAACCGTTACCCCAACCCTATACCTAACCCTAACCCTAACCCTAACCCAAACCCTAACCCTAACCCACACCAAAACCTAACCCTAACCTTAACCTGAACCCAAACCCCAACCCGAACCCGAAACCTAACCCTAACCCTAAACCTAACCCGACCCCAAACCCTAAACCTCACCCTAACCCTAACCCGAACCGTAACCCTAACCCTAACCCTAACCCTAACCCTAATGCTAACCCGAACCCTAACCCTAACCCTAACCCTATCCCTAACCTGAACCCTAACCCTAACCCTAAGATTAATCCGAAATCGAACCCTTACCCTAACCCGAACCCTAACCCTAACCCGAACCTAACCCTAACCCCAACCGTAACCCCAACCCTAAGAGGAACCCTAACCCTAACCGGAACCCTAACCTGAACCCTAACCCTAACGCTAACCCTAATCTGAACCTCACCCTACCCTAACCCGAATCTGAAGCCGAAACTGAACCCTAACCCTAACCCTAAACCGAACCCAAATCCTAACCCTAACCCTAACCCTAACCGGAACCCGAATCTGAACACGAAACCGACCCCGAACCTGAACCCTAACCGTAACCCGAAACCTAAACCTAACCGTAGCACTAAACCTCACCCGAACGCTAACCCGAACCCTAACCCTAACCGAACCCTAACCGTAACCCTCACCCGAACCCTAATCCTAATCCTAACCCGAACCCGAATCCAAACCCAAAGCCTAACCCAAACCTAAACCTAACCCTAACCCTAAAACGAACACTAAGAGGAACACTAAACCTAACCCGAACCCTAACCCGATTCCTAACCCTAACCATAACCCTAACCCTAACCCGAACCTGAACCCTCAACCGCACATGAACACTAACCCTAACCCTAACCCTAACCCTAACCCTAAACCTAACACGAACCCAAACCCTAAACCTCACCCTAACCCTAACCCGAACCCTAAACCTAACCCTAACACTACCCCGAACCCTAACCCTAACCCTAACCCTAACCCGATCCCTAACCCTAACCCTAACCTGAACGCGAACCCGAACCCTAACCCAAACCCGAAACATAACCCTAACCCAAACCTAACCCTAACCCAAACCCGAACCCTAAGAGGAACTCTAACCCTAACCCGAACCCTAACCCTAACCCAAACCCGAACCGTAACCAGAACCCTAACCCGACCCTTACCCTAACCCTATCCCTAAACTGAACCCTAACCCTAACCCTAAAACTAACCCGAACCCAAACCCTAACCCTAACCGTAAACCCAAAACGAACCCTAAACCTAACCCTACCCCTAAACTGAAACCTAAGCCTAACCCTAACCCTAACCCTAACCCTAACCCTAACCCTAACCCAAGCCCAAAAACTAACCCTAACCTAACGCTAACCCTATCCCTAACCTTAACCCTATCCCTAACCCTAAGCCTCACCTGAACCCGAACCCTAACTCTAACCCGAACCGTAACCCTAACCCGAACCTAACCCTAACCCCAACCATAACCCCAAACCTAAGAGGAACCCTAACCCTAACCGGAACCCTAACCTGAACCCTAACCCTAACCCTAACCCTAACCTGAACCTCACCCTACCCTAACCCAAATCTGAAGCCGAAATTGAACCCGAACCCTAACCCTAACCCGAACCCAAATCCTAACCAGAACCCTAACCCTAATCGGAAACCTAACCCTGGCCCTAACCCTAAACCTAACCCTAGCCCTAAACCTCACCCGAACCCTAACCCTAACCCTAACCGTAACCCTAACCGGAACCCTAACCCGAACCCGAACCCTAACCCTAACCCTAACCGTAACCCTAACCGGAACCCTAACCCTAACCCTAACCCTAACCCTAGCCCTAAACCTCACACGAACCCTAACCCTAAACCGAACCCTAACACTAACCCTAACCCTACCCTGAACCCTAACCCTCACCCTAACCCTAACCCTAACCCGAACCCTAACCCGAAACCTATCCCTAACCTGAAACCTAACCCTAACCCTAAAACTAACCCTAATCCTAACCCTAACCTGAACCCTAACCCTAACCCTAACCCTAACCCTAACCCGAACCCGAACCTGAACCCTCAACCGAACACAAACCCTAACCCTAACCCTAACCCTAACTCACCCGAACCCTAACACTAACCCAACCTAAAACCTATCCCTAAATTTAACCTGAACCCTAACCCTAACCCTAACCCTAACCCTAACTCTAACCCTCACCCTAACCCTCACCCTTACCCTATCCCGAACCCTAACCCTAACCCGAATACGAACCCTAACCCTAACCCTAACCCTAACCTGAACCCGAACCGTAACCCTAACCCGAAACCTAACCCGAACCCGAATCCTCACCCTAACCCGAACCCTAAACCTAACCCTAACCAGAACCCTAACCCGAACCCTATCCCTAACCCTAACCCTAACCCTTTCCTGAACCTGAACCCGAAACCGAACCCGAAACTGAACCCTAACCGTAACCCGAAACCAAATACTAACCCTAGCCCTAAACCTCACACGAACCCTAACCCTAACCCGAACCCTAACCCTAACCCTAACCCTAACCCGAACCCTAACCCTAACACGAACCCGAACCCTAACACGAACCCGAACCCTAACCCGAACGCTAACCGTAACCCTAACCCTAACCCGAACCCGAATCCAAACCCTAACCCTAACCCAAACCTAACCCTAACCCTAACCCTAAACCGAACCCTAAGAGGAACACTAACCCTAACCCGAACCCTAACCCTACCCCTAACCCTAACCCTAACCCGCACCCTAACCCGAACCCTAACCTGAACCCGAACCGTAACCCTAATCCTAACACGAACTCGAACCCTAACCTGAACCCTAACACTAACCCTAAACCGAAACCAAACCCGAACCCTAACCCTAACCCTAACGCTAACCCGAACCCGAAACCAAACCCGAAGCCTGACCCTAACCCTAACCCTAACCCGAACCCTAACCCTACCCGTAACCCTAAACCGAACCCTACCCCTAACCCTAACCCGAACCCTAAACCTAACCCTAAACCGAAACCTAACCCTAACCCTAACGCGAAACCTAACCCTAACCCTACCCTAACCCGAACCCGAACCCTAACCATAACCCTAACCCTAACCCTAACACGAACCCTAACCCTAACCCTAACCCGAACCCGAACCCGAACCCGAACCCTAATCCTAACCCGAACCCTAACCCGAACCGGAACCCTAACACGAACCCGAACCCTAAACTGAACCCGAACCCGAACCCTAACCCTAACCCTAACCCGGATCCTAACCCGAACCCTCACCTGAACCCTACCCGAACCCTAACCGGAATCCTAAAACGAACCCGAACCCTAACCCTAACCCCAACCCTAACCCGAACGCTAACCCGAACCCGAAACCTAACCCGAACCCGAACCCTAACGTGAACCCGAACCCAAACCCGAACCCTAACTTGAACCAGAACCCGAACCCGAACCCTAACCCGAACCCGAACCCGAACCCAAACACAAACCCTAACCCGAACCCTAACCCGAAGCCTAAACTGAACCCGAACCCAAACCCTAACCCTAACCCGAACCCGACCCGAACCCGAACCCGAACCCGAACCCATACCCTAACACGAACCAGAACCCGAACCCGAACCCGAAACCGAACCTGAACCCGAACCCGAAACCGAACCTGAACCCGAACCCTAACCCGAACCCGAACCCTAACCCGAACCCTAACCCAAAAGCACAGAGACGAGGTGAGGGGCTTAGACCATGCCTGGGCAATGTTGTTTCTTACACCTGGGTGTGTGGCATTTTGTTTACCTGGCTACCCCAACTTGGGTTAGGTTTTCCACAGCAAGCACCTATTGTTCCTCAGAAGACGTTTTTGCCCCAGGGGTCTCCGGGCTGTGTTCGTTGGGGTTGAACTCCTGCTAGCAAAACCGCCGGGATGAGGGAAGGGTTCAGACTGTGCCTGGGCCCTGTGGTCTCTTCCAGGTCAGTGTATGGCATTTCCTTCACCTTGCTACAGGCACTTGGGAGCATGTCTGCACGTGGAGATAGACTTTCCTGTGGGAAGCCGTTTTTTTCAAACGGGTCCCAGTGCTGTGCTCCTCTCTTTTCACTCCTGCTGCTAGAAGCCCAGTGAGAATGGGAGGGTTTAGAACATGGCTGGGCACTGTGGTTTCTTCCAGAGAAGTGGATGGCATTTGCTTTACCTTGCCACAACCACTTGGGAGAGGGTCTGCACCTCAGGAAAACTGTTTCCGTGGGAAGCCGGCTTTTTGCCAAACGGGTCTCAGGGCCGTGGGCCTCGGGTGTCCCTCCGGCTCCCCAAAGCACAGGGACGAGGTGAGGGGCTTAGACCATGCCTGGGCAATGTTGTTTCTTACACCTGAGTGTGTGGCATTTTGTTTACCTGGCTACCCCCACTTGGCATAGGTTTTCCACAACAAGCACCTATTGTTCCTCAGAAGTCGTTTTTGCCTCAGGGGTCTCCGGGCTGTGTTCGTTGGGGTTGAACTCCTGCTAGCACAACCGCCGGGATGAGGGAAGGGTTCAGACTGTGCCTGGGCCCTGTGGTCTCTTCCAGGTCAGTGTATGGCATTTCCTTCACCTTGCCACAGGCACTTGGGAGCATGTCTGCACGTGGAGAAAGACTTTCCCATGGGAAGCCGGTTTTTGTCAAACGGGTTCCAGTGCTCTGCTCCTCTCTTTTCACTCCTGCTGCCAGAAGCCCAGTGAGGATGGGAGGACTTAGAACATGGCTGGGCACTGTGGTTTCTTCCAGAGACGAGGATGGCATTTCCTTCACCTTGCCACAGGCACTTGGGAGCATGTCTGCACGTGGAGATAGACTTTCCCGTGGGAAGCCTGTTTTTGTCAAACGGGTCCCAGTGCTGTGCTCCTCTCTTTTCACTCCGGCTGCCAGAAGCCCAGTGAGGATGGGAGGGCTTAGAACATGACTGGGCACTGTCGTTTCCTCCAGAGACGTGGATGGCATTGCTATACCTTGCCACAACCACTTGTGAGAGGGTCTGCACATCAAGAAAACTGTTTCTGTGGGAAGCCGGGTTTGGCCAAACGGGTCTCAGGCCCGTGGGTCTCGGGTGTCCGTCCGGCTCCCCAAAGCACAGGGATGAGGTGAGGGGCTTAGACCATGCTTGGGCAATGTTGTTTCTTACACCTGGGTGTGTGGCATTTTGTTTACCTGGCTACCCCTCTTGGGATAGGTTTTCCACAGCAAGAGCATATTGCTCGTCAGAAGCCGTTTTTGAATCAGGGGTCTCCGGGCTGTGTTCGTTGGGGTTGAACTCCTGCTAGCAAAACGGCCGGGATGAGGGAAGGGTTCAGACTGTGCCTGGGCCATGTGGTCTCTTCCAGGTCAGTGTATGGCATTTCCTTCCCCTTGCCACAGGCACCTGGGAGCATGTCTGCACGTGGAGAAAGACTTTCCCGTGGGAAGCCGGTTTTTGTCAAACGGGTCCCAGTGCTCTGCCCCTCTCTTTTCACTCCTACTGCCAGAAGCCCAGGGAGGATGGGAGGGCTTAGAACATGGCTGGGCTCTGTGGTTTCTTCCAGACAAGTGGAAGGCATTTGCTTTACCTTGCCACAACCACTTGGGATAGGGTCTGCACTTCAGGAAAACTGTTTCCGTGGGAAGCCGGCTTTTTGCAAAAGGTCTCTGGGCCGAGGGCCTCAGGTGTCCCTCCGGCTCCCCAAAGCACAGGGACAAGGTGAGGGGCTTAGACCATGCCTGGGCAATGTTGTTTCTTACACCTGGGTGTGCGGCATTTTGTTGAGCTGGCTACCCCCACTTGGGATAGGTTTTCCACAGCAAGCGCCTAGGAAGCCGTTTTTGCCTTAGTGTTCTCCGGGCTGTGTTCGTTGGGGTTGAACTCCTGCTAGCAAAACCGCTGGGATGAGGGAAGGGTTCAGACTGTGCCTGGGCCCTGTGGTCTCTTCAAGGTCAGTGTATGGCATTTCCTTCCCCTTGCCACAGGCACCTGGGAGCATGTCTTCACGTGGAGAAAGACTTTCCCGTGGGAAGCCGGTTTTTGTCAAACGGGTCCCAGTGCTCTGCTCCTCTCTTTTCACTCCTGCTGCCAGAAGCTCAGGGAGGATGGGAGGGCTTAGAACATGGCTGGGCACTGTGGTTTCTTCCAGAGAAGTGGAGGGCATTTGCTTTACCTTGCCACAACCACTTGTGAGAGGGTCTGCACCTCAGGAAAACTGTTTCCGTGGGAAGCCTGCTTTTTGCAAAGGGGTCTCAGGGTCGTGGGCCTCGGCTGTCCCTCCGGCTCCCCAAAGCACAGGGACGAGGTGAGGGGCTTAGACCATGCCTGGGCAATGTTGTTTCTTACACCTGGGTGTGTGGCATTTTGTTGACCTGGCTACCCCCACTTGGGATAGGTTTTCCACAGCAAGCGCCTATTGTTCGTCGGAAGCCGTTTTTGCCCCAGGGGTCTCCGGGCTGTGTTCGTTGGGGTTGAAGTCCTGCTAGCAAAACCGCCGGGATGAGGGAAGGGTTCAGACTGTGCCTGGGCCCTGTGGTCTCTTCCAGGTCAGTGTATGGCATTTCCTTCCCCTTGCCACAGGCACCTGGGAGCATGTCTGCACGTGGAGAAAGACTTTCCCGTGGGAAGCCGGTTTTTGTCAAACAGGTCCCAGTGCTCTGCTCCTCTCTTTTCACTCCTGCTGCCAGAAGCCCAAGGAGGATGGGAGGGCTTAGAATATGGCTGGGCACTGTGGTTTCTTCCAGAGAAGTGGAGGGCATTTGCTTTACCTTGCCACAACCACTTGGGATAGGGTCTGCACCTCAGGAAAACTGTTTCCGTGGGAAGCCGGCTTTTTGCAAAGAGGTCTCCGGGCCGAGGGCCTCATGTGTCCCTCTGGCTCCCCAAAGCACAGGGACGAGGTGAGGGGCTTAGACCATGCCTGGGCAATGTTGTTTCTTACACCTGGGTGTGTGGCATTTTGTTGACCTGGCTACCCCCACTTGGGAAAGGTTTTCCACAGCAAGTGCCTATTGTTCGTCGGAAGCCGTTTTTGCCCCAGGGGTCTCCGGGCTGTGTTCATTGGGGTTGAACTCCTGCTAGCAAAACCGCCGGGTTGAGGGAAGGGTTCAGACTGTGCCTGGGCCCTGTGGTCTCTTCCAGGTCAGTGTATGGCATTTCCTTCCCCTTGCCACAGGCACCTGGGAGCATGTCTGCACGTGGAGAAAGACTTTCCCGTGGGAAGCCGGTTTTTGTCCAACGGGTCCCAGTGCTCTGCTCCTCTCTTTTCACTCCTGCTGCCAGAAGCCCAGGGAGGATGGGAGGGCTTAGAACATGGCTGGGCACTGTGGTTTCTTCCAGAGAAGTGGAGGGCATTTGCTTTACCTTGCCACAACCACTTGTGAGAGGGTCTGCACCTCAGGAAAACTGTTCCCATGGGAAGCCTGCTTTTTGCAAAAGGGTCTCAGGGCCGTGGGCCTCGGCTGTCCCTCCGGGTCCCCAAAGCACAGGGATGAGGTGAGGGGCTTAGACCATGCCTGGGCAATGTTGTTTCTTACACCTGGGTGTGTGGCATTTTGTTGACCTGGCTACCCCCACTTGGGATAGGTTTTCCACAGCAAGCGCCTATTGTTAGTCCGAAGCCGTTTTTGCCCCAGGGGTCTCCGGGCTGTGTTCGTTGGGGTTGAACTCCTGCTAGCAAAACCGCCGGGATGAGGGAAGGGTTCAGACTGTGCCTGGGCCCTGTGGTCTCTTCCAGGTCAGTGTATGGCATTTCCTTCCCCTTGCCTCAGGCACCTGGGAGCATGTCTGCACGTGGAGAAAGACTTTCCCGTGGGAAGCCGGTTTTTGTCAAACAGGTCCCAGTGCTCTGCTCCTCTCTTTACACTCCTGCTGCCAGAAGCCCAGGGAGGATGGGAGGGCTTAGAACATGGCTGGGCACTGTGGTTTCTTCCAGAGAAGTGGAGGGCATTTGCTTTACCTTGCCACAACCACTTGGGATAGGGTCTGCACCTCAGGAAATCTGTTTCCGTGGGAAGCTGGCTTTTTGCAAAGGGGTCTCTGGGCCCAGGGACTCGGGTGTCCCTCCGGCTCCCCAAAGCACAGGGACGAGGTGAGGGGCTTAGACCATGCCTGGGCAATGTTGTTTCTTACACCTGGGTGTGTGGCATAGTTTACCTGGCTACCCCCACTTGGGATAGGTGTTCCACAGCAAGCACCTATTGTTCGTCGGAAGCCGTTTTTGCCCCAGGAGTCTCCGGGCTGTGTTCGTTGGGGTTGAACTCCTGCTAGCAAAACCGCCGGGTTGAAGGAAGGGTTCAGAGAGTGCCTGGGCCCTGTGGTCTCTTCCAGGTCAGTGTATGGCATTTCCTTCCCCTTTCCACAGGCACCTGGGAGCATGTCTTCACGTGGAGAAAGACTTTCCCGTGGGAAGCCGGTTTTTGTCCAACGGGTCCTAGTGCTCTGCTCCTCTCTTTTCACTCCTGCTGCCAGAAGCCCAGGGAGGATGGGAGGGCTTAGAACATGGCTGGGCACTGTGGTTTCTTCCAGAGAAGTGGATGGCATTTGCTTTACCTTGCCACAACCACTTGGGAGAGGGTCTGCACCTCAGGAAAACTGTTTCCGTGGGAAGCCGGCTTTTTGCCAAACGGGTCTCAGGGCCGTGGGCCTCGGGTGTCCCTCCGGCTCCCCAAAGCACAGGGACGAGGTGAGGGGCTTAGACCATGCCTGGGCAATGTTGTGTCTTACACCTGAGTGTGTGGCGTTTTGTTTACCTGGCTACCCCCACTTGGCATAGGTTTTCCACAACAAGCACCTATTGTTCCTCAGAAGTCGTTTTTGCCTCAGGGGTCTCCGGGCTGTGTTCGTTGGGGTTGAACTCCTGCTAGCACAACCGCCGGGATGAGGGAAGGGTTCAGACTGTGCCTGGGCCCTGTGGTCTCTTCCAGGTCAGTGTATGGCATTTCCTTCACCTTGCCACAGGCACTTGGGAGCATGTCTGCACGTGGAGAAAGACTTTCCCATGGGAAGCCGGTTTTTGTCAAACGGGTTCCAGTGCTCTGCTCCTCTCTTTTCACTCCTGCTGCCAGAAGCCCAGTGAGGATGGGAGGACTTAGAACATGGCTGGGCACTGTGGTTTCTTCCAGAGACGAGGATGGCATTTCCTTCACCTTGCCACAGGCACTTGGGAGCATGTCTGCACGTGGAGATAGACTTTCCCGTGGGAAGCCTGTTTTTGTCAAACGGGTCCCAGTGCTGTGCTCCTCTCTTTTCACTCCGGCTGCCAGAAGCCCAGTGAGGATGGGAGGGCTTAGAACATGACTGGGCACTGTCGTTTCCTCCAGAGACGTGGATGGCATTGCTATACCTTGCCACAACCACTTGTGAGAGGGTCTGCACATCAAGAAAACTGTTTCTGTGGGAAGCCGGGTTTGGCCAAACGGGTCTCAGGCCCGTGGGTCTCGGGTGTCCGTCCGGCTCCCCAAAGCACAGGGATGAGGTGAGGGGCTTAGACCATGCTTGGGCAATGTTGTTTCTTACACCTGGGTGTGTGGCATTTTGTTTACCTGGCTACCCCTCTTGGGATAGGTTTTCCACAGCAAGAGCATATTGCTCGTCAGAAGCCGTTTTTGAATCAGGGGTCTCCGGGCTGTGTTCGTTGGGGTTGAACTCCTGCTAGCAAAACGGCCGGGATGAGGGAAGGGTTCAGACTGTGCCTGGGCCATGTGGTCTCTTCCAGGTCAGTGTATGGCATTTCCTTCCCCTTGCCACAGGCACCTGGGAGCATGTCTGCACGTGGAGAAAGACTTTCCCGTGGGAAGCCGGTTTTTGTCAAACGGGTCCCAGTGCTCTGCCCCTCTCTTTTCACTCCTACTGCCAGAAGCCCAGGGAGGATGGGAGGGCTTAGAACATGGCTGGGCACTGTGGTTTCTTCCAGACAAGTGGAGGGCATTTGCTTTACCTTGCCACAACCACTTGGGATAGGGTCTGCACTTCAGGAAAACTGTTTCCGTGGGAAGCCGGCTTTTTGCAAAAGGTCTCTGGGCCGAGGGCCTCAGGTGTCCCTCCGGCTCCCCAAAGCACAGGGACAAGGTGATGGGCTTAGACCATGCCTGGGCAATGTTGTTTCTTACACCTGGGTGTGCGGCATTTTGTTGAGCTGGCTACCCCCACTTGGGATAGGTTTTCCACAGCAAGCGCCTAGGAAGCCGTTTTTGCCTTAGTGTTCTCCGGGCTGTGTTCGTTGGGGTTGAACTCCTGCTAGCAAAACCGCTGGGATGAGGGAAGGGTTCAGACTGTGCCTGGGCCCTGTGGTCTCTTCAAGGTCAGTGTATGGCATTTCCTTCCCCTTGCCACAGGCACCTGGGAGCATGTCTTCACGTGGAGAAAGACTTTCCCGTGGGAAGCCGGTTTTTGTCAAACGGGTCCCAGTGCTCTGCTCCTCTCTTTTCACTCCTGCTGCCAGAAGCTCAGGGAGGATGGGAGGGCTTAGAACATGGCTGGGCACTGTGGTTTCTTCCAGAGAAGTGGAGGGCATTTGCTTTACCTTGCCACAACCACTTGTGAGAGGGTCTGCACCTCAGGAAAACTGTTTCCGTGGGAAGCCTGCTTTTTGCAAAGGGGTCTCAGGGTCGTGGGCCTCGGCTGTCCCTCCGGCTCCCCAAAGCACAGGGACGAGGTGAGGGGCTTAGACCATGCCTGGGCAATGTTGTTTCTTACACCTGGGTGTGTGGCATTTTGTTGACCTGGCTACCCCCACTTGGGATAGGTTTTCCACAGCAAGCGCCTATTGTTCGTCGGAAGCCGTTTTTGCCCCAGGGGTCTCCGGGCTGTGTTCGTTGGGGTTGAACTCCTGCTAGCAAAACCGCCGGGATGAGGGAAGGGTTCAGACTGTGCCTGGGCCCTGTGGTCTCTTCCAGGTCAGTGTATGGCATTTCCTTCCCCTTGCCACAGGCACCTGGGAGCATGTCTGCACGTGGAGAAAGACTTTCCCGTGGGAAGCCGGTTTTTGTCAAACAGGTCCCAGTGCTCTGCTCCTCTCTTTTCACTCCTGCTGCCAGAAGCCCAAGGAGGATGGGAGGGCTTAGAATATGGCTGGGCACTGTGGTTTCTTCCAGAGAAGTGGAGGGCATTTGCTTTACCTTGCCACAACCACTTGGGATAGGGTCTGCACCTCAGTAAAGCTGTTTCCGTGGGAAGCCGGCTTTTTGCAAAGAGGTCTCTGGGCCGAGGGCCTCATGTGTCCCTCTGGCTCCCCAAAGCACAGGGACGAGGTGAGGGGCTTAGACCATGCCTGGGCAATGTTGTTTCTTACACCTGGGTGTGTGGCATTTTGTTGACCTGGCTACCCCCACTTGGGAAAGGTTTTCCACAGCAAGTGCCTATTGTTCGTCGGAAGCCGTTTTTGCCCCAGGGGTCTCCGGGCTGTGTTCATTGGGGTTGAACTCCTGCTAGCAAAACCGCCGGGTTGAGGGAAGGGTTCAGACTGTGCCTGGGCCCTGTGGTCTCTTCCAGGTCAGTGTATGGCATTTCCTTCCCCTTGCCACAGGCACCTGGGAGCATGTCTGCACGTGGAGAAAGACTTTCCTGTGGGAAGCCGGTTTTTGTCCAACGGGTCCCAGTGCTCTGCTCCTCTCTTTTCACTCCTGCTGCCAGAAGCCCAGGGAGGATGGGAGGGCTTAGAACATGGCTGGGCACTGTGGTTTCTTCCAGAGAATTGGAGGGCATTTGCTTTACCTTGCCACAACCACGTGGGATAGGGTCTGCACCTCAGGAAAACTGTTCCCGTGGGAAGCTGGCTTTTTGCAAAGGGGTCTCTGGGCCGAGGGCCTCAGGTGTCCCTCCGGCTCCCCAAAGCACAGGGACAAGGTGAGGGGCTTAGAACATGCCTGGGCAATGTTGTTTCTTACAACTGGGTGTGTGGCATTTTGTTGAGCTGGCTACCCCCACTTGGGATAGGTTTTCCACAGCAAGAGCATATTGATCGACAGAAGCCGTTTTCGCCCCAGGGGGTCTCCGGCCTGGGTTCCTTCGGGTTGAACTCCTGCTAGCAAAACCGCCGGGATGAGGGAAGGGCTCAGACGGTGCCTGGGCCCTGTGGTCTCTTACAGGTCACTGTATGGCATTTCCTTCACCTTGCCACAGGCACTTGGGAGCATGTCTGAACGGGAAGAAGGACTTTTTGGTGGGAAGCCGGTTTTTGTCAAACGGGTCCCAGTGCTGTGCTCCACTCTTTTCACTCCGGCTGCCAGAAGCCCAGTGACGATGGGAGGGCTTAGCACATGGCTGGGCACTGTGGTTTCTTCCAGAGAAATGGATGGCATTTGCTTTACCTTGCCACAACCACTTGTGATAGGGTCCGCACCTCAGGAAAACTATTTCCGTTGGAAGCCGGCTTTTTGCCAAACGGGTCTCAGGGCCATGGGCCTCGGGTGTCCCTCAGGCTCCCAAAAGCACAGGGACGAGGTGAGGGGCTTAGACCATGCCTGGGCAATGTAGTCTCTTACACCTGGTTGTGTGGCATTTTGTTTATCTGGCTACCCCCACTTGGGATAGGTTTTCCACAGCAAGAGCATATTGCGCTTAGGAAGCCGTTTATGCCCCAGGGGGTCTCCCGGCTGGGTTCGTTGGGGTTGAAGTCCTGGTAGCAAAACCGCCTGGATGAGGGGAGGGCTCAGATGGTGCCTGGGCCCTGTGGTCTCTTCCAGGTCAGTGTATGGCATTTCCTTCACCTTGCCACAGGCACTTGGGAGCATGTCTGCAACATGAAGAAAGACTTTTTGGTGGGAAGCGGGTTTTTGTCAAACGGGTCCCAGTGCTGTGCTCCTCTCTTTTCCCTCCTGCTGCCAGAAGCCAAGTGAGGATCGGAGGGCTTAGCACATGGCTGGGCACCGTGGTTTCTTCCAGAGAAGTGGATGGCATTTGCTTTGCCTTGCCACAACCACTTGTGATAGGGTCCGCACCTCAGGAAAACTGTTTCCGTTGGAAGCCGGCTTTTTGCCAAACGGGTCTCAGGGCCGTGGGTCTCGGGTATCCCTCAGGCTGCCAAAAGCACACAGACGAGGTGAGGGGCTTAAACCATGCCTGGGGAATGTTGTCTCTTACACCTGGGTGTGTGGCATTTTGTTTACCTGGCTACCCCCACTTGGGATAGGTTTTCCACAGCAAGAGCATATTGCGCTTAGGAAGCCGTTTTTGTCCCAAGGGGTCTCCGGGCTGGGTTCCTTCGGGTTGAACTCCTGCTAGCAAAACCGCCAGGATGAGGGAAGGGCTCAGACGGTGCCTGGGCCCTGTGCTCTCTTACAGGTCAGTGTATGGCATTTCCTTCACCTGCCACAGGCACTTGGGAGCATGTCTGCACGTGGAGAAGGACTTTTTCGTGGGAAGCCGGTTTTTGTGAAACGGGTCCCAGTGCTGTGCTCCTCTCTTTTCCCTCCTGCTGCCAGAAGCCCAGTGACGATGGGAGAGCTTAGCACATGGCTGGGCACTGTGGTTTCTTCCAGAGAAGTGGATGGAATTTGCTTTACCTTGCCACAACCACTTGTGATAGGGTCCGCACTCAGGAAAACTGTTTCCATTGGAAGCCGGATTTTGCCAAACGGGTCTCTGGGCCGTGGGCCTCGGGTGTCCCTCAGGTTCCCAAAAGCACAGGGACGAGGTGAGGGGCTTAGACCATGCCTGGGCAATGTTGTCTCTTACACCTGGGTGTGTGGCATTTTGTTTACCTGGCTACCCCCACTTGGGATAGGTTTTCCACAGCAAGAGCATATTGCTCATCAGAAGCCGTTTTTGCCCCAGGGGGTCTTCGGGCTGGGTTCCTTCGGGTTGAACTCCTGCTAGCAAAATCGCCGGGATGAGGGAAGGGCTCAGACGGGGCCTGGGCCCTAAGGTCTCTTACAGGTCAGTGTATGGCATTTCTTTCACCTTGCCACAAGCACTTGGGAGCATGTCTACACGTGAAGAAAGACTTTTTCGTGGGAAGCCGGTTTTTCTCAAACGGGTCCCAGTGTTGTGCTCCCCTCTTTTCCCTCCTGCTGCCAGAAGCCCAGTGACGATGGGAGGGCTTAGCACATGGCTGGGCACTGTGGTTTCTTCCAGAGAAGTGGATGGCATTTGCTTTACCTTGCCACAACCACTTGTGATAGGGTCCGCACCTCAGGAAAACTGTTTCCGTTGGAAGCCGGCTTTTTGCCAAACGGGTCTCAGGGCCGTGGGCCTCGGGTGTCCCTCAGGCTCCCAAAAGCACAGGGACGAGGTGAGGGGCTTAGACCATGCCTGGGCAATGTTGTCTCTTACACCTGGGTGTGTGGCATTTTGTTGAGCTGGCTACCCCCACTTGGGATAGGTTTTCCACATCAAGAGCATATTGTTCCTCGGAAGCCGTTTTTGCCCCAGGGCGTCTCCGGGCTGGGTTCGTTCGGGTTGATGTCTTTTCTCAAAACCGCCGGGATGAGGGAAGGACTCAGACGGTGCCTTCGCACTGTGGTCTCTTACCCGAACCGTACCCTAAGGG
Source organism: Ursus americanus (assembly GCF_024610735.1). NCBI lineage: Eukaryota > Metazoa > Chordata > Mammalia > Carnivora > Ursidae > Ursus > Ursus americanus. Next base: position 1,196,548 of record NC_142146.1, read on the forward strand.
AACCCAAACACTATACCCTGACCCAGACGCTGACCCTGATCCTGACCATGACCCTGACCCTAACCCGAACCCTAACCCTAACCATAACACCTAACCCTAACTGTAACCCTACCCTGAGCCCTAACCATAACCCTAACACGAACCCTAATCCTAAACAGAACCCTAGCCCTAACCCAAACCCTACCCCTAACCCGAACCCTAACGGGAACCCTAACTCTAACCCTAACCTTAACCGTAACCTGAAATCTAACCCTATCCCAAACCCGAACCCTAACCCGAACCCTAAACGTAACCCTAACCCGAACCCGAACCCTATCCCTAAACTGAACCCGAATCCAAACCCTAACCCTAACCCGAACCTAACCCTAACCCTAACCCTAACCCGAACCCTAAGGGGAACTCTAACCCTAACCCGAACCCTAACCAGAACCCGAATCGTAACACTAACCCTAACCCGAAATCGAACCCTCACCTGAACGCTAACACTAACCCTAACCCGAAACCTAACCCTAACCATAACACCTAACCCTAACCGTAACCCTACCCTGAGCCCTAACCATAACCCTAACACGAACCCTAATCCTAAACAGAACCCTAACCCTAACCCTAACCCTAACCCTAACCCTAACCCTAACTCACCCGAACCCTAACCGTAACCCAACCCGAAACCTAACCCTAACCTTAACCTGAACCCTAACCCTAACCCTAACACGAACCCAAACCCGAACCCGAACCCAAAATCTAACCCTAACCCGAACCCGAACCATAACCTGAACCCTAAACCGAACCCTAACCCTAACCCAAACCTGAACCCGAACTCTAACCCTACCCGAAGCGTAACCCGATCCCTAACCCTAACCCTAACCTGAACGCGAACCTGAACCCTAACACTAACCCGAAACCTAACCCTAACCCGAACCTAACCCAAATCCTAACCCTAAACCAAACCCTAACCCTAACCCGAAACCTAACCTTAACCCGAACCCGAACATTAACCGGAACCCTAACCCTAACCCAAACCTGAACCGTACCTGAACCCTAACCCGACCCTTACCCTAACCCTCTCCCTAACCTGAAACCTAACCCTAACCCTAATCCTAACCCTAACCCTAAACCTCACCCGAACCCTAACCCTAACCCGAACCCGAACCCTAACCCTAACCCGAACCCTAACCTAAACCCGAAACCTAACCGAACCCTAACCCGAACTCTAACCTGAACCCGAATCCTAACACTAACCCTAACGCAACCCGAACCCTAACCCGAACCCTATCCCGAACCCTAACGCTAACACGAACCCTAACCCTAACCATAACCCTAACCCAAACCCTAACCCTAACCCTAACCCTAACCCTAACCCTATCCCTAATCTGAACCCTAACCCTAACCCTAACCCGAATCCTAACCTCAACTTTAACCCTAACCCTAACCCTAACCCTAACCGGAACTCGAAACCTAATCTGAACCCTAACACTAACCCTAACCCGAAACCAAACCCAAACACTAACGCTAACCCGAACCCTAACCCTACCCCTAACCCTAAACCGAACCCTAACCCGAACCCTAACCCTAACCCTAACCCTAACCCGAACCTGAACCCTCAACCGAACACGAACCCTAACCCTAACCAACACCAAAATCTAACCCTAACTTAACCTAAACCCTAACCCGAACCTAAACCCTAACCATAACCCTAAATCTAACCGAACCCAAACCCTAAACCTCACCCTAACCCTAAGCCGAACTGTAACCCTAACCCTAACCCTAAACCTAAAGCTAACCCGAACCCTAACCCTAACCCTAACCCGAACCTGAACCCTCAACCGAACATGAACCCTTACCCTAACCCTAACCTTAACCTGAACCCTAACCCTAACCCAAACCCGAACCCTAACCCTAACCCGAAACCTAACCCTAACCCTAACCCTAACCCTAACCCTAAGCATCACCTGAACCCTAACCCTGCCCCTAACCCTAACCCTAACCCTAACCCGAACCAGAACCCTAACCCTAACCGTAACCATAACCCGAACCCTAACCCTAACCCTACCCTAACACTAACCGTATCCCTAACCTGAAACCTAACCCTAACCCTAACCCTAACCCGAAACCAAACCCAAACACTAACACTAACCCGAACACTAACCCTACCCCTAACCCTAAACCGAACCCTAACCCGAACCCTAACCCTAACCCTAACCCGAACCTGAACCCTCAACCGACCACGAACCCTAACCCTAACCCACACCAAAACCTAACCCTAACCTTAACCAAAACCCTAACCCTAATCCGAACCTGAACCCTAACCATAACTCTAAACCTAACCCGAGCCCAAACACTAAACCTCACCCTAACCCTAAGCCGAACTGTAACCCTAACCCTAACCATAACTCTAAACCTAACCCGAGCCCAAACACTAAACCTCACCCTAACCCTAAGCCGAACTGTAACCCTAACCCGAACCCTAACCCTAACGCTAACCCGAACACAAACCCTAACCCTAACCCGAACCTGAACCGTCAACCGAACATGAACCCTAACCCTAACCCTAAAACAAACTCACCCGAATGCTAACCCTAACCCAAACCAAAACCTAACCCTAACCTTAACATGAACCCTAAACCTAACCCGAACCCGAACCCTAACCCTAACCCGAAAACTAACCCTAATCCTAACCCTAACCCTAAGCATCACCTGAACCCTAACCCTTCCCCTAACTCTAACCCTAACGCGAACGAGAACCAGAACACTAACCCTAACCCTAACCCTAACTCTAACCCTAACCCTAAGCATCACCTGAACCCTAACCCTGCCCCTAACCCTAACCCTAACCCGAACCAGAACCCTAACCCTAACCGTAACCATAACCCGCACCGTAACGCTAACCCTACCCTAACACTAACCCTATCCCTAATGTGAACCCTAACCCTAACCCTAACCCTAACCCTAACTCTAACCCTAACCCTAACCCTAACCCGAAGCTGAACCCTCAACCAAACACGAACCGTAACCCTAACTCTAACACTAACTCACTCGAACCCTAACCCTAACACAACCCGAATCCTAACCCTAACCTTAACCTGAACCCTAACCCTAACCGAACCCGAACCCTAACCCTAACCCTAAACCTAACCCGAAACCAAACCCTAAACCTCACTCTAACCCTAACCCGAACCGTAACCCTAAACCTAACACTAACCCTAACCCTAACGCTAACCCGAACCCTAACCCTAACCCTAAGCCTAACCTAACCCGGACCCGAACCGGATCCCTAACCCGAACCCGAACCCTAACCCTAACCCGATCCTAACCCTAACCCTATCCCTAACCTGAACCCTAACCCTAAACCTAACCCTAACCCGAACCCTAACCCAAACCCTAACCCTAACCCGAACCTAACCCTAACCCCAACCCTAACCCCAACCCTAAGAGGAACCCTAACCCTAACCAGAA